>NW_026067917.1:13428980-13474229 GCF_014885135.2 Alexandromys fortis
ATAAAAATTACCATCCACTATGATCAAGTGGACTTCAACTCAGAGATGTAGGGATGGTTCAACATATGAAAATCTGCAAATGTAATCCACCATATAAACAAACTGAAAGAAAGACCACATGATCATTTCATTAGATGCTGAAAAACCTTCAACAAAATCTAACACCCCTTCATGATAAAAAGTCTGGAGAGATCAGGTTAACAAGGGACATGCCTAAACCTAATAAACGTAATGTACAACAAGTCAATTGCCATCATCAAATTAAGTGGAGAGAAACTCAAAAAATATTCCACTAAAATCAGGACCAAGGCAAGGCTGTCTGCTCTCTACCTATCTAATCAACATAGTACTTGAAGTTCTAGCTAGAGCAGTAAGACAACTAAAGGAGATCAAGGAGATACAAATAAGAAAAGAAGAAGTCATAGTATCATTATTCATAGGGTGATACGACCCTATGAATAAGCAACCCAAAAAATAAGTATACATAAGCAACCCAAAAAAATTCTACAAAGGAACTCCTACTGCTGATAAGCACCTTTAGTCAAATGACAGGATATAAGATCAACTCAAAAATTCAGCAGCTCTCTGATATACAAATGATAATTAGACTGAGAAATAAACCAGGGACTCAACACCGTTTACAACAGCCTCAGGTAATGTAAAATACCTTAGTATAACTCTAACCATGCAAGTGAATGACCTGTATGACAAAGACTTCAAGTCTTTGAGAAAGAAATTGGAGAAGACATCAGATGATAGAAAGATCTCCCATGCTCATGGGTTCATAGAATTAACATAGTAAAAATGGCTGTTTTACCAATAGCAATCTACTGACTAAACATTATCCCCACTAAAGTTCAAACACAATTTTTGCGACCTTAAACAACAATAGAACAACAGAAAAACAAAGAAAAAAGGCTAGCTAAAACAATGCTGTAGAATAAAAGACCTTCTGGAGGTATCACCATACCTGATTTCAAACTCTACTTCAGAGCTATAGTAATAAAAACCCACATGGTATTGGAATAAAAGCAGACAGGTTGATCAGTGGAATAGAATTGAAGACCCAGACATAAATCCACATACCTATGGACTACTGGTTTTTGACAAAGAAGCCAAAATTGTACAATGAAAAAGAGAAAGTGTCTTCAACAAATGGTGCTGGTCTAACTGGATTTTTGTTGGCAAGGAGAAGAAAGCAAATAGATCCCTATCTATCACCAACACAACATGCATGCCCAAGCTGCTCAAACACCTCAAATATATATAGCTACCCTGAACTAGACAGAAGGGAAAGTGAGAAATAGACTTGAATACACTGGCTTAGGAGTCAACTTACTGAATAGAACACCAGTAGCCAGACACTAAGATTGATAATTAATAAATGGGACATCGTGATAAGGAAAAGTTTCTGTAAGGCAAAGGGCATTGTTAATAGGACAAAACAGCAGCCTACAGAATGGGAAAAGATCTTCCCCAACCCCACATTCCACAGAAAGCCGATTTCCAAATTATACAGAACTCAAGAATTATACAGAACTCAAGAAACTAGACATCAACAAAGTAATCCAATTAAAAATGGGGTACAGATTTGAACAGACAGTTCTCAACAGAAGAGTCTCAAAGGACTCAGAAACACCTAAAGGAATTTTCAATATCCTTAGCCATCATGAAACGAAATTCAAACTACTTTGAAATTCCATCTGTCAGAATGGCTAATATCAAAAACACAAGTGACAGCTCCTGCTGGAGAGGATGTGGAACAAGGGGAACACTCCTCCATTGCTGGTGGGAGTGCAAATTTGTACAGCCACTTTGCAAATCAGTGTGGTAATTTCTTAGAAAACTGGGACTCAATAGCACAAGACGCAGCTATACCATTCTTGGGCATATACCCAAAGGATGCGCAAACATAGCACAAGTACACTTGTTCAACTATGTTTAAAGTAGGCTTAATCATAATAGCCAGAACCTGGAAATAATCTAGATGTGCCTGACCCAAGGAATGAATTTTAAAATGTGGTAATTTACACAGTAAAATATTACTCATTGTTTAAAACAATAACATCAGGATTTTTGAAAACAAATGAATGGAACCAAAAAAGAAAATCATCCTGTGTGAGGTAACCCAAACCAAAAAAAAAACAAGCACGATCTGTATTCACTCATAAGTGGATATTAGCTGTAAAATCAAGGATAACTATGCTACAATCCACAGACCCAAACAGAGTAGTTAACAAGGAGTTTTCAAGGTGGTGAGGGGGATACCCAGATCTCCCTGAGGGTGAGTGGGGATGGAAATAATGGCAATCAGTGGAGGAGGGGGAAAAGTACTGAAAGAGAAAGGGAGGAAGCATTTCGGAGGGGAGGTTAGGTAAAAACTGGGCACAAGGGAGTCCCCCAGGAATCTACAAGGATGACCCCATCTAAGACTCCTAGCAGTAGCAAATATGTAGCCTGCACTGACCATTTCCTGTGACCAGCCAAGACTTTATGTGCAGTGGAAAGAAAACCAACTCAGCCACATAATCTTCTACCTATAGTCTGTCCTGCCTATGGGGTATACTGGGGTAAGGGTGGTTAGAGACTGAAGGAGTGACCAACCAATCAATGACTATTCTCCCTTAAAACCCATGCCATGAGAGCAAGCTCCCCCAACCCCGGTGACACTGTTTGAAACATCAGGACCCATAGTCTGGATGACCCAGAGACCTAGGATAGAAACAAACATGGCTGGAAGGGGAAATGTCAATATAATCATGCCTAATGATACTCTGCTATACTCATAGATTGGTGTCTATCCCAATTGTTATCAGAGAGGCTTCACCCAGAAACTCATAAAAACAGATACAAACACACAGCCAAGATTCGGTGGAGATCAGGAAATCCTGCAGAAGAGGGAGAGAAAGGATTATAAGAGCCAGAGAAGTCAAGGACAACACAAGAAAACTCATAGAATCGACTAACTTAGCCTCATAGGGACTCACAAAGAGTGAATTGACAACCCAGGAGTCTGCATGGTGCTAATGTAGGCACTTTGTATATATGTTATAGTTGTGTTCCTTGGTCTACTTGTGGGGCTCCTAATAGTGCGAACAGGGGCTGTCTCCAACTATTGTTTATCTTAGTTAGTGTTTCTATTGCTTCAATGAAACATCATGACCAAAAAGCAAGTTGCGAGGAAATGGTTTATTTGGCTTATGCTTCCAAATATTAACCAATCATTGCAGTACATCAGAACAGGAACTCAAGCAGGTCTGGAACCTGAAGGCAGACCTGATACAGAGGCTTAGGAAAAGTGCTGCTTACTGGCTCACTTGACATGGGTTGCTCAGTCTGTTTTTTTTTTTTTTTGTTTGTTTTGTTTTTTGTTTTTTTTATAAGACCCAGGACAGCCAGAAAGGATTGGCATCACCCACCATTGGCTGGACCCTTCCCCATCAATCACTCAATAAGAAAATGTTCTAAGCTGGCCCACAGTTCGATTTTTATGGAGGAATTCTCTCAGTTGAGGTTACCTTCTCTCTGATAACTACAGTTTGTGTCAAATTAACATAAACCTAGCTGGCACAAGTTGTAAAGAGGTTTATTGTGCTTTGTTGCTCAGTACAGTACTTAGGGACCCATATCTAGTGATTATGTTCTTGCTAACTGAGTTGATGTATGCAATAGGGAAGAGGAAAAAAGCCAGAAAGCAAGCCTGTGTGTGTTCCATTCCCCTCTTTTTTTTTTTTTTCAGAGCATTAACTCTAGGGGGTAAAACCTAGAAGCAGGATCTGATTACTTTATTATTAATCACCTTGCTGAGAACAAGGCTACCTCTAAACATCTCAGTCAGATTTGGTTTCCACTTTCAGACAATACCTCACCACAGGGAGCAAATTTCATCCTAGGAATCCACAGAAAACACATCCAAATCATATTCAGTCAACAACGAGAGAGCAGAAAATTTCCTCATCGTCTGTTTTTTTTTTTCCAAGAACAGCTTGATAATTATTTCAAAAGCTTTACAGAGTTGCTTATTCTTTGACCCAAGTGGAAGTATAGGTCAGAGAAAAAAAAAAAGCAAAGATTAAGTAACAAGGATGTTCACTTGTCATCATGCAGATCCTGGAGACACAGCTATGCAGTAGAATTTTGGACAATCGTATAAGGTGATAAAAAAAAAAGAAAGCCTTGTTTGGAGAAGTCTATCAAGGTCACATGAGAAGTTTATATCATAGGCTGTTTTTAATTTATCCTAAACACTTAGGTTCTCAGAATTGTATTGCATGAAATCTTGTTGCATGAGTTTGAATCAGAAAATATTTCTAAGGCAGAGGAAAGTAAAGTAGTTATCCTCCCCCAAACTCTCAATAGCATTTAACAAAGTTATTTTCTGATAGACTTACTAAAACAATTTCCAAATTAGGAACCAAGGAAAATACAGTTACTTTAGGGTGAAATAGTCTTACTTGTAAGTATATTAGACAAAAAAAAAAAATCAACAGCCTTTCTTTCAGACAATAGTCAGGAAGGAGATTGCCCCCACCCCGCCTTCTTTTCCCTAACAGAATACAATAAATCCTACCTGCTGAAAATAAAAGAGTGGTTATCTTCCTGTCCACAGTGCTGAGGAGCGGAAAATGGGATAAGATGAAGTTAATTACTCACAAATAATATAAAAATAGCTAATAGAAATATGTGAAAAACAAGTAGAGAAAATATTTCAAAATACATTTGTATGTGACCTCATTGTAAATATTTAACTCTCTCATCCCCAAACACAACCAATGTTTAGGCTCTTGTTCAGATCCTGAGTATTAACATAAAGAGTTTCAAGATTAGAGTCAGCACTTCAGTCTAAGAACCAGCCAATACAGCCACAAACTAGAATTTAGCTTTAATTTGTTTTCTTACAAGATGTTTGGGAACATACATAGTACAGAAACAACTTTATCTAAAGCCAATATATTCCTTAATCCATATTGTCTTGAAATACAACTTTAGTTGTAAAACATATGACCAGTGGGGCTAAAGACATGGCTAAGTTATTAAGACTATTTGCTGCTCCTTCAGAGGACCAGAATTCTGTTCCCAGCACCCATGTCAGCACTCACTTCCATTTGTAACTCCGGCTCCCGGGAATCTGATGCCCACTGCAAGCCTCTGTGTGTCTGTGCACTCACATGCACACACACACACACACACAGACACACACACACACACTAAATTAATTAATTAAAATGTAATATAACTGGCCAGTGAACATATGTTACGCAAGACTAAACAATGTGGGCACAGTATTTATTGGTTTGATCTTATTATTTTCAGTAATGGTCTCCTCCAACAGAATAGCTACAACACAACTGCAGAGGATGTGGAAGAGGGAGCAGAAAGCTTCTAAGAGTCATGGGAATGAGAAGCTTACTGTGAGATTCTATCTCCTAAACCAGAGCTTCTTCAGCTTTGTGACTCTGTGTATGGGTATGCAAAATCAAAACAAGAATTAAGCATTTGCTGAGGATAAGTCAAAACAAATTTTATTTTAAAGCAATTCTATTGAATGTACATCATCTTACAGTTTTTAAACAGAAATGCACATTTTCATACTTCTTCTTACAAATATAATTTAGTCTGGGTTGCACATCTGATATCGTTGAACAATATTTATCAACTCATCAGTATTTTCATTTCATTATTAATACTGAGAATACTGCCTCATTTGTGTAGTTTACAGAAAATATGTTCTATACCTTTGATACTCTATTATTCTCTTGTTATTATCCTCCTATACTGATAATCCACTGTGTCCCTCCCCAGACTCCCTGCTTTACCCTCCTCTTATACAACACTCCCTATTTAATCCTCCGATTCTAATTTGTCCTTTATCTCTCCATGAGGTGACATTGTATTTTCCCTCCTTAGGGAATCCTCTTCTCCCTCTTGGTCATTTACTAGATAGCTAATGTCTGTGGTTATTCAGATTGTTGTGCACATAACAAAAGCTTAAAACCCTAACATCCACATAAAAGAAAAGAAATGTACAATATTTGTCTTTGGGGGCCTGGGTTAATTTACTAAGATTTTTATCTAACTCCTTCCATTTGCCTGAAAATTTCATAATTTCATTTTCTTAACAGCTGAGTGATATTCTATTGTGTAAATGCACAACATTTTGATTAGTTATTCATCCATTTATGGACATCTAGACTGTAATTTCTGGCTATTGTGAAGAACATGGATGAGCAACTGTCTCTGTGTCAACACATATACTTATATGCCCAAGAGTGACCCACCTAATCTTGAAGGCAGAACGATTTTCAGGTTTCTAAGGAGCTAACACACTGACTTCCACAGTGGCTTAGCCGGTTTGTATTTCACCACCACCCCTTCCCCCAACACACAAAGAATTAGTGTTCCCTTTCCCCACATCCTCACCAGCATGAGTTGTCACTTGTTTCCTATGCTCAAAGTAATTTGAATTTGAATTTCCCTGATGGCCAAAGATGTTGAACATTTAAAAATGTTTCTCAGACCTTTGTGTTTTATCTTTTAAGAACTCTTTCATTATTTCCGTAACCCACTTTTTATTGGGTTATTTGTTTCCCTGATGATGTTCTGTTATACCCAGTTCAACCCAATTCTTTTTGCAGTAGGTAGGAATTAACACAGAAACCCTGTAGGGTAGTGATTTGGGTGAGACTGGCCCCAGGAGGCTCATATATCACCAGGGAGTGATATTACTTGCAAAGATTAGAAGCTGTGGTCTTGTTTTAGAAAGTCTGTCACTGGGTATGAACTTTAGGTTTCAAAAAGCCCATGTCAAGTCCAGAGCTTCTTTCTTCCTGATGCCTACAGATCCAGATGTAGAACTCTTAGCAACTCCTTCAGCAGTATGCCACTGTGCCCACATGCTCACCACTGTGATGACAATGGACGATACCTCTGAAGCTATAATCCAACTCCAATTAAGTGTTTTTTTTTTCTTTTCTTTATATAAAAGTTGCTGTGGTCGTGGTGTCTCTTCAACAACAATAGAACACTGACTAAGATAGAAGTTGTTTCCGTGGAGCAAGTGACAGACCTGACCATGCACCTTGTTGGCAGAATGTAGAAGTTAGGACTTTAAGTTAGGAAAAAAAATTCAATATTTAAGCAAGGTTTAATAGGCCATCCCAGTAGGAGTGTGGAAGATATAGATATAATAATCTAGATCAAGAGGTTTCAGAGGAGAAGAATATTAATAAATGTCCTAGAGACCATTGTTGTGATGTTTTGGCAAAGAATGGTCCTGTTTCTGCCCTTGTCCAAAAGCAATCTTCCTGAAGCTAAATTAAAGAGTTTTGAATTAAGGGTGTTATCAAAGGAGATTTCAAGATACTGTTGTATTAACTCACTTGTGTGGTGATTAATGATCATTCTTATGGAGATCTATAATAAAAATGAGCAAGCTAAGCAAGGAAAATTACAAAATGTACAGTTTGAGGAGACAAAGAACACCAGGAAGTGTAATAGTACTAAGTCCACTGAACCACCTCTCCAGCCTTTACTTTTTTGTTTTAGTTTACATAGGCAAGAGTTAAGAGATTGCTCAGAAGAGACTTTGAACATTTAAATCCTGTGGAAACTGAGATAGACTATGGGGACTTCTGAAGTTGGACTAAATGCAATTTTAATTTGAATGTGATGGTGTGAATGAGAATGCCCCCAATGGCTTCATAGATTGAATACTTGGTCAACAGGGAGCTACTATTAAACTATTAGAAAGGATTAGGAGGTATGGACTCATTGGAGGAATTCAGTCCCTGGTGATAGGCTTTGAGGTTTCATTCTAAGCCCAAAAAAATCTCTCTCTTCCTGCTGCATGTGGATCCGGATGTGGAATTCTCAGTAACATCTGCAGCACCAAATCTGGCTGTGTGCCCACATTCCCACCACCATGATGACAATAGATTGAACCTCTGGAATTGTAACCAAGCCCCAATGCAGTGGTTTCCTTTATAAGATGTACCACGGTCATGGTGTCTCTTCATAGCAATAGAACACTAAGACAGACCAGTATCTGGACAATGCACAGAGAGTGAGAAACTTTGGAGAACTCAGACCTAAATGCAATGTCTTTATCGAACTTCTCCCATCCATGGTCAGGAATCTACGAGGATAACAAGGCAGAAAGATGGTAAGAGCCAGAGGTAGTGGATGGCTCCAAGGAAACAGCATCTTCTAGATACATGAATCAATATTTTCAGTATTGCTAAGTATGAATTGAAAAGCAAGTACACATATAAACTCTCAGAGACTGTAGCAACACACACAAAACCTCACAGGTTCAAGCCAGGCTGAGTGCCAACATTGAGAAGGATAGGGAATTAAGGGGTCATAACACCACTCCAAAAGCTATTTGCTACATTCATACCAGCTAAAAAAGAGAAATTCACTTTTATCTACTAGGGTGTTAGTGGGTATATCTACCATACTACAAGGTAAACCCCATTCCCAGAAGTAGTTTGTGACAAACACAGAACAAATTAAATGATATTTTTATGAACTTTTTGTTTAATTTTAGCTTTTTTGTCATATTAGTCTTTTACTTGCTTATTTTGCTTTTCATTTTTGTGGGGGCTTGTTTTTTGTTTTCTATTTCATTTTAAAAGAGAGATTATAAAATTGGGTGGGTAGGGGGGTGGGGAGGATCTGGGGAGTATTGGGGGAGGGGAAACAATCAAAATAAATTGTTTGTAAAAATTTAATTAAAATATTTGAAATAAATCTAATCAAGGAAGTGCAAGACAATGAGACCTTTTTAAACACTGAAAAGACAAACTGAAGAGTAGACCAACCAATGGAGACTTTTATATATTCATTGATTGGTAGTATTAATAATTGTAAAAATGGCCATTCTATCAAAAACTGATCTATACAATCAGTGAAACACCAAGGATAGTCAAAACAATTGTGACCAATAAAAGTCCTGCTGATATCACCAATAAAAAATAACATTATACTGTTATAAATACAGATACATTGATACATATAATCAAATTTTTGGAGTTGGATATAAGTGCATGTTTCTACAGCCATGTGATTTTTTTTTCTTTACAAAAAGACAAAAAATACACAATGGAGAGAAGACAGTATCTTCAATTAATATTAGAAGAATGAAGGCAGCAGAACCTAATCTCTCATCCTAACCAAAATTCAATTTCAAATTCATCAAGGACATCAACAAAAGTATAGATACTCAGAATGTGACAGAGACATAGGAAATATAATTGAGCCACAAGGAAGGGATTTCTGAACAGAATCCTAATAGCATCAGTGTTAAGATTAACAAATTTCGAATGAGACCTCACTAAACTAAAAAGCTTCTGTACAGCAAGGGACAATATCATTTGAGTGAGGAGGCAGTCTACAAAATGGGAAAAATTCTGTCCTGGTTATACATATGACAAAAATTTGGTATCTATAATATACAACGAACTTTTAAAAACTAAACATCAATAAAACAACTCAGTAAAATTCAGGGTTTGAGGTTAAACAAAGAGTTCTCAAAAGAAGAAATACAAGTAGGTAAGAGACATTTTCTTAAATGTTCAAAATTCATGGCCACAATGGGAATGAAAATTAAAACTACTTTGAGGATTTTTGTCTTGCCCCAAATTGGCTATCAAAAATATAAAAAACCCAAAATGACCACAAGTAAAGGTATGGATACTGGAGAAGCAGGAAACTTATTTATTGGTGGTGGAAGTACAAACTGGTATAACTACTATGGAAATCACTGTGGAGGTCCCCTCCTGCAAAAAAAAATCTATAATCAATTCAACCCTATGATTCAGGAATCGCACTCCTGAACATGTTTCCAAAGGACTCTGCATCCTACTACAGAGACACTTGTTACCTCATATCCATTGTTTCTCAGTCACAATATCCAGGAAACAGAAACAACATAGCTGTCCATCAACTGATAAACAGATAAAGAAATGATGTCTTTAAATGAAATATAATATTATTCAGCTGCAAAAATGAATGAAAACAAGAAATTTATAATTAAATGAATAGAGCTGGAAATAATTCCAAATGATTTAGCCAGGAATAGAAAGACAAACGGTGCATTTTCTCTCTTAAAAGTAGATGCTAGTATGAATTTTTAGACATGCATGTTTAAGCTGAATACTAACAGAAGAGAGGAAGTTGGGAAGGGGCCATAGAAAGAAGATGAACTTTAAAGAAATAGTGATAGAATGGAGGTATTATGAAAGGGAATAATGGGATAAGAATGGTTAAATAGGAAAGGACGTGAGAGAGCTGAGTAGAGGATAGAGCATGGGGAAGGGATAAGTAATTAAAGGCCCTTAAAGATGCTATGTGGTAATCTACTACCATACAACACTTCCAAAACACATAAATATAAAAGCAGTTGAAACGGAACGCTTTTATTATAAGGATGGCTAAAATGCTTCCTCAAGGTAATAGGCTATCAAAAAAAGTACCAAGTACCTGTTGTATGTTAACTTTTTCTTTTTTGAGTTGTAAGTACGGATCTGTAGATCCCCCCCCCCCTAGTCAATGAAGGCTATTAAAATCCAGAACTTGATGATAAGACACCATTGCTGAAAACAGCACACATATGAGTCAAAAAGCACAAAGAATCAAGATGATACTTCGAAGATTTTTCTCTACTGCCTTGCTTTTATAATGCTAGAAAAGACATAAAGGTTGCAAAGGAAGAAAAAAATCATCCACAATATTAATCAATTATGAAACTAGCAAGCTACAGCAGTGGCAAGATATGCCAGCAGGCATAATAGTGGAACAAGTGATACAGGTGTAAGAACCCACTTCCTGACTGGATTTAAAGCTTACTCCACAATATAAAACTCCTAACTGGCATCATTAGCTTGACCCAAAAAGCTGTGGCTAGCTAGGCCGAACGTAGCCTTAGAGGAAAATCTAATCCTACTATTCTACTAAATTGGACACAGTAATAAACTGTTCTCTAAAGTTCTTATCTTTCAACCCACACATTACTAAATTTCTCAACCTTTTGAAGAGAAAGCTCTTTTGTGTAGTAGATGGTAATTAATGAAGACACCTACAATTGGTCAAGATGTACAGAATACAGGATCGTGGAGTGTCCAGCTTTAAACAGAAGAACTTTATATCACAATCCCTTCACTGAGGCTCAGGGATCCTTGTAGATGAGAGAGCAGAAAGATTATAAGAGCCCAGAGATAGTAGCTATCTGAAGTGAAACAGTGTTTGCCAGAACACGTACACTTAAACTCACAGAAGCTGTAACTGCGTGCAGAAGACCTGCAAGGGAGCAAGACAGCCAGAATTCCAGGGTGTACAAGGCTTTGCTCCGAACTAATGACCTCTGACAGCCAGTTGCTTCTAGAGGAGGGAAGTTAATTTTCTTCATGGGTACAGCCCCTAAGAAGTTATACGCTTCGGCTGGAGGGAAGTCTCAGTGGTTAATAGATCCGCAGTGTAGTGAAACTGAGTTTGAAGTTTTTCTCTCTGAGGGATGTGGATTAAATTCACATACGTGCTATTCACATTACATTCTTTATTATCCTGTCTATTTTTCTCTTGTCCAATTTTCTTCTAAGTTCTAATTATTTCTAGTTCTCTTTTGTTTCAATTCTCTCCTGCTTCTTTGTTTACCTAGGTTAAACACATTTTTTTTTTTATTTTTTTCGAGACAGGGTTTCTCTGTGGCTTTGGAGCCTGTCCTGGAACTAGCTCTTGTAGACCAGGCTGGCCTCGAACTCACAGAGATCCGCCTGCCTCTGCCTCCCGAGTGCTGGGATTAAAGGCGTGCGCCACCACTGCCCGGCTTAAACACATTTTTTTACAGGAGGCTCGAAGCCATCTCAATGGTCGTAGAATATTCCTTCGTTAAATGATATGGACAGAATCATTTACCACAGCAACGCAAGGTTTAAGGTTCCTGGTGTAAGACTGCACCCAGAGGCCATGGGGACGTGTCCATTGAGACAAGCTGTGAGACATAGATCTTTATCAGCTGGACTTGGCAAGCAAAAAAAATGGAATGATTTTTTAGGTCAATTTGTGTTACTAACCTTGGTTAGATATATGCAACTCTGACCTTATGCATTTCTACAAAGTTTTTAACTTATGATTCATTTATAGAAACATTCAGTCTAGTTTGAACTTGTTCTGAAGTAGAATTGAGCTAATTGTGGGTAGTTTGAGTAAAAGGAGCAAAGCAGTCTTCCAGTCCTCACAGGACAATATATCTAGTTATGAAACACATCCTAGTATAATATATATATATATATATATATATATATTAAACAGCTAAATGAAAATTCATCTTTCTTACCATCCATGAATAGACGTGTCCATAAGATTGAGATGCAGTCATGAGATTACACATACATATCATATGAAATTATACACTACAGTGAATATATTGGGGAGACACCATGGCTGCTTTAGCAAATGTGAATACATTAGCAATGTTTTCCAGAGTTGGTGGTCTTGTAGGTCCTGCCTGAATGGGATTCTCCTCCGTCAGAGATTCATTGCTCTGATTGGGTGATGTCTAAACACTTGTTGTAACATGATGCAACTCCTATGGATTGATGGGGATCCAGGATGAGTGAAAAACATGGAAAGAAGAGAAAAAATAATTGAGGGCAAGCATCCATATTTTTTGGCTTTCTGCTTCATAGAGATGTGAACAAGCAGTTTCCCAATATAAATGGATTCCTTGAACCATAAGCCAAAATGAACACTTCCATTCTTAAGTTATGGGGAAGGGATGACTCTAGGACACTATATCTGCCTATATTCATCAAGATGCTTTATTTCAGCAAAGAGGGAAATGTTTGGGGGCTATTCAGAGTAGATCAGGAAATAGATTAGGCAACAGAATCTGTCCATATAGTGTGTATTTTTCAGGTATCAACAATGGAAGAGTAAGGGGTCTCAGTGGTTTGCACCAAGATTCCAAAAAGCTCCTGAAGCCAGGCAGTATATGACAGGGTTGGATTCTCTGAAAGGACATTATATCAATCTGGCAATATACACTCCAAGTTGCAATACTTCTTGATGATTTTAAGACTATGTGATATCCAGTGATAAAAGCTGCAATCGCAAGGGAGATAGCCACATGCGCTATACACAGCAGAGCTAAAGGACCTGAAAAGCCCCAGACCACTGGAGCCAAAATGATTGAAAGCCTCAAATAAAAGATAAGTTTCATAGTTTCACTTTCTGTCTTCTTTGGTATTTATCTTGCTTTGCTCCAATATTTTCCTAGCTATTATCTTGGTGCTCTTTTGTAGAACAGTAATGATGTGTCTCTACATTATGCATTGTAAATATGTACTTTGTTTTATTTTGGAAGGACGCACTCTCAGAAGAGACTTTGGACTTTTGAACAATGAGGGAACTACTGATGATACGGAAACTTCTGAAGTTGTAATGAATGCCTGTTGCCATATGAGACAGTCATTTTCCCAGGGGCAGAAGATCGTGATTTGTATGTGATAGGTGCCCCCATAAGTTCGTGTTATTGAAAACATGATCTTCTGCTGGTGGAACTCTCTTGGAAAGTTATGAAACCTTGAAAAATGGAGTATCAGTAGAGTAAGTGGTGTCACAGGGTAGGGTGCCTGGCTTAAGGTTTTATAGCTCAATCCCATTTTCTCACTTCTCTCTGTTTCCTAATTTGGGCGCAGTGTGACCAGCTGCCTCATAACCTGCTTCCCTTCCTTTCCCAACATATTGAATTCTATTCCTTTTTAAATCATGAATCAAAATAACACTTAGGTTTCTTTCTTGAGATATTTTGTTGTTAATGATAAAAAAAATCCGAAAGACAATATAAGCAGGCTAAACTGATAATGCATCTGGAGTATTTAGAACTAAGACATAGACATAAAGCCAGTGTGACAACTGTATAATGAACAGAATGAAAATGAGTAGAAATACAGAAAAAAAAGGATATGAAGAACTTGGTAGGTGAAATTTAGGACCATGCTAATATTCTAAGAACAATGGCAAATCATGGGAAACCTTAAGCAAGTAGGGAGGTCAGAATATAATCATTTCTATTTTGTAATGATTACTCAGGTTTCTGTGAAAAGAATAAGTTGTTAAAGGGGTAATCACATAAAAATCAAGTCAATTAGAAAGCTATTGCAAAATACAAGTAGGAAATAATTGCTAACAATAAATATAGAGAGAAGCAAATGGACCTGAGAGATGTTTGAAAGGTACAATCAATAAGCCTTCATGATGAATTAGATACAGGCATTAAGGAAGGGAGGTACACACAGAAAATTATCTGGTTTCCAATATGAGCAACCAGGGAAGTGATACTATCATTCTCTCAGTCAAACTATTTGCTACTCTAGAAGGCTCTATTAGTTCCCTTTTTCGTTGCGACAAAATTCCTGCTTAAAGAAACTTAAAGAAGGAAGGGTTTATTTTGGCTTATGTTTAAGAAGGGATACATTTCTCGGTGTCAGGAAAAGTATGTCGTCACATTGTATAGAAAAGCAGGTAGCAGGAAGTAAGCATGAAGTAAGGACAGACTATGAAACCTCAAGGTCCACCTACAATGTCCCACATCCTCCGGTGATACTCCATCTCTAAGATTTCTGGTGGATCACAATTTGTTCCTGAAGACAATGGTCACTTGAAAAAAAAAATCCAATCTAAAGAAATCAACCATGCCAATAGCATCAGAGAAAATGGAAAGACAGCATGAGAAGCCGAGATGGTGGACTATCCTATGTAAAAGTGGTCAAGGAAGGCCATTTTGGAATTCAGTAAATATGTATTCAATCAAGATGAACAGTCTACAGCAAGTATGATATTGGCTTCCTCCTCAATAACTAAGTGATTACAAAATCTCTATCATTTCTTATATCCATATCAAATTGTGAAAATGTATCTAGTTTTCCTACTTTTCTTCTTAAATAATAGGATAGTTATATTTACCTGTTTAAAAAATAAGGAACAGTCGGGCCCCTTGACATAGGTCATTAATCCAACCACTAGAAAGGTTAAGGAAAGAGGATTACAAGTGAAAGACCAGATTGAAAAATTTACTGAGACCCTTTTTCAATATTCAAAGTTAAAAGAAAGGAAGAGAGGCAATGCAATAGGGTCCTGTGTGAGGCCCTAGGATCATCATTATAAACATTAATAAACAAAAGGACTAATAGATGTATTAGAATTAATATAATTTACATGGCAACTAACAACCATCTATAATTTCAGTTCCAGATGCTATCTTCTGGCATCTGCAGGTGGGCACAAAACACACATGATATACATACATAAAGTCAGGCAAAATACTCATATACATAAGATAAAAATAAATATATCAAAAAAGAAAAGAAAATGAATGATCATTTGTATAATAGGTAAATTGGTGAAGGAGTTATTTGTGGTCATATGCATTTTTAGCCATCCTTTGAAACATCCCATTTGGTGGATTAGTCAAACCAGCTTCCTTGGAGATTTTTCTGGCAAGCATGTAAAAAAGCCAAAGAAGCAGCACCATGTGTGAGTCAAACATCTGTGAGCAGCTGGATATAGCTGAGTGTAAGTCCTCATCAACCACCAGAGTTCTGTGTCCTCAGAAGGTTTATGTAGCATGGACAACAATGTCTACTCTGCAGAATTATTGTGAAATAAATAACTCATTCATTGCTGAGTTCCTGTGTAATAATGTCTATTTTAAGCCCAGTTAAGTGCTAAGGAGAAATAGAAAGATCAGAATACCATGGTTATAGTTTTAAGTTAAAGCAGGACCAACTAAGTAGATTATGTGTGATTTGAGGTAACAAGAACGGGTGCTATGTTGTCCAGATCTCAGAGGAAGAATCTCCTAAGCAGAGTCCGTATACTGTTTTTGATTCTTCCTCTATTTTATATCACACACAACCTGAATTTACTATCAATTCTTTTTACATACACAATTTAGTGACATTAAGATCAATTGCAATATACCATGATCATCACTACCATCGTATATAAACTCTAATTTGCAAAAATAAACTCTACTCCCATTAAATATTAGCTCTCTATGTCTGTAATACCAACCATCTCCCAACCCACTCAGTGCCTGTAGTTTATCACTCTACTTTCTGGTTCTGATTGGCATGATTATAAAGCACTCACATAAGGTAAATCACACAATATTTAGATTTTGACTGGCTTATTTTTCTTACCATAATGTGCTCTAGTTTTTTTATGTTGTTATAGTATTATACCATAATTTCTTTGCTTTCTAAAATTGATTTATGTTCTAGAGCACACTGATAAAGGACTTTTAATAATTCTTCAGTTCAGTTACAGTATATTTTAGAAGACCGCATGTTAATTTTAATGCACAATTAGGATTCAAACTGCAATATTAGGTATTGATTATAAATCTGTACTATCTATATCATGATTTTGCCTGGACTTGTTGACTTACCTACAAAGGAATGCACTAGAATCTTCAGGGAGAGTTTCTTTGTTACCCATGTGATGACCAGAATGCTTACAGAAAATGGGTGTGGCCCCTTAAAGGGTCACAAATGACTTCCATAGCCCACAAGGAAAGCTGGAAAGTATAGTCCTCAGCAGGAAACCATCATTCCTAACCCTGAGAGGATATAAAAAATGAAGGACAAGGGCATGATAGCTGTTTTCTGCTGAGGAGGGTCTTTGTTGGAGGGGATAATTCTGGGTCCATTGAAGAAGGGATATGAGCAGGGGAGAGGGCTTCACTTGATAAGCAGTGATGGATCTGGCGAGCGCTGTCCTGCATTCCTGAAGAGACTTGGAAAGATTACTGGAGGGCTATAAGCCGATGATTCGGTTACAGAGGAAAACAGAGCTGTTCTGGAAAGGGTAAGGGACAGGAAGGAACAGAGATCTGAGTAATAAAATGGGACAGTGTGAGGGAGTGGGTAGAAAGTTGGTTCAGGACCACAATGATTACTCCCATTGCAATGTCTGTTGCACCAAAATAAGCTTGGAGAAGTAGCAAGGAGCTCCAGAGCATCAAAGGAAGGGACCAGGAGAAAAGAGAGAAGTAATGTAAAGAACTGCATCTGGTCCAGAGTGGAAGAAAAGAAGGTTCCTTTTAGCCAGTTTCTCAACAGCTTCCAAAAAATATTTTTGCAGATGTATCAGGAACAAATGAAGTTGTTTTAGTGTGAGAGCTATTGGGAGGGCATGCATGGTACATTTTGTTTGGCTACAGAGTTAAGTTAGCTGAGTTAAACATTTAAAAGATTGGGAAAAAAATGAAGATATGAGGCTAATAGGGAGGTAGGCGCGATCAACGAGAGGAACCAGAGTGTGAAGGAACCAGAAGGAATTTTTTGTCTGGTTTCTATGTCTTTAGGTCCCATTTCAAACCAGTTAGGTTTTTTTTTTCTTTTTTAATGGGGAAGCAGTGTTAAAGCAAAAGTTCCATCTTTAGCAGATCCAGTTCTTTTTAACCTTGGAGGACTGCAGCACTCAAAGAGTTGATCTGGTCCTAAAGGATAGGAAGCTGAGCTGAGCTGCTGAGACAGGGGTTAAGTGATGCAAGGAAAGCTTCATTCCATCCAGCTGTTTTAGCTCTGAGTCCCCAGAACAATGTCCAGAGTGGCAAGAGGGATGAACTGGATGACCTATGAATCATTAGTCTCCTTTTAGAAGTCACTCAGGCTGCTTTTAGAGCCTTTTTGGGTGTTGATATCTTGGTAACTGCTTGTAGGTTCTCAGGAACACAATGAGAGAAACAGTAGTGTGCCTCAGAAGAGTTATCCATCCAAGGAGCCATGATAAACTTGACAGTTGGCAAGGATTCAGAACAAAATCCAGGCAGGAATAACTATACAATTTTGTGGCAAAAATTAAGAGACAAAGTTAGATGAAGAATATTTTAACATCAATATTAACATGGTTCACTATAACATAATGTTAAATATAAAGTTAACCACATAAGGTTATTTAATAAAAAACCAGTGTTTCTTAAATAAAACTTAAATTTTGATTAAAAAATGTTGATATTATAAATTTATAAAATTGAGGCTATTTCTTTAATTGACAATATCTAGTATTTGAAAACATGACAATATGTGTTTAAAACAAATAAACAAAATTCAATGTTCCGTACAGTCAACCAGCAGATGAAAGTAGAGCCAGTCATGGCAAATTTGTCATAAACAACTTACATGTAACAGGGACTGAATTTCAAAGAAGACTCTAGCCAACTCTTGACTCCTCGTGCTGATAGGCAAATCTCTATGTCACCACGCACTGGCAGCAGGAAGCATGTTTCCGATTGTCAAAGACACCAATTGGCTATTCTCAATAACTTTTTAAAGCTGTGACTTTCCTAAGAGATTATCTAGTATCCTCTTTTGTTCAGCAGACATGCAGTGGTTAGCATGAGGACCCTGAAATTAGCCTTTGCTAGAAGGAAGAATTAAGTACCAGGGTTGGGGCTGAGATAGCACTGGCCTGGAAGTCAGATGACAGGCTTAGGCGCAAGGTTCCCCTGTTCACAGCATCCTCATATGTCAGTTCAGGAGACACTGAGGGCAGAGTAATTGCTCTTTGTTGGCTGAGACGTTGAGGATGTGGGTACAGACTTTGAGATCCTCCAGTGGACAAGAGAACCCATCTTGTAAAACATGAGGAGTAACTCATCTTTAAATAAGGAAGACAGGTTTTTTTTTTTTTTTTTTGGGTCAGGCCTATACAACCAGAGGTCTCCAGGCCTATGCAGATGGAAGCAGAAGCAGAAGACTCCTTAGCAGTTAGCAATGCAACTTACTCTGCTGGGATGATGCTCCATCCAAGGGAATTTCCTGAGCCTGGGAACTTCTGGAATGCAAGTGTTTTGTAAATCTAACCCATTTTACTCATGTATCCAATCTTTTATAACTAATTGTCATATTATAACTGATTTTGAATATTATTTTATTTTACATAAACTTTATATTTGAAACTTGTTTTGAGTTGCTTGCTATAGGTATAATGTTGACCATATATAAAAGACTATATGATGGGAGCTATAAATTGATCTCTTCCTCTAAGTTTCTCTCTAAATAAAATTACATTTATCCTGAGCATGACTAATTCTTAATTTGCATATCTTAATTAACTTCAACAGTTTACAATAAGTTGATATTTTTATAAGATTAGGATTTTACAATTTTACAGGATTTTCTCACTGTTAAGTTAGAACTTTAAAAAAGTTATTATTTTAAATAAAATATCCTAGTATCAAAAAATTTAAATCATAAATACAAATCCACAGAGACTGGGAACCTCCTTTGCTTGATCCTTTTACAATACATTTTTACAAAATGTCATTTTTTAATGTGATACAGTTTTACCAAATATCTAAAGCTTAACAAAATTAGTAAAGACATAAATCGTTAAGTCAGTTTCTGTTAGCATGAATGAACCATTATAACTTCAGGAACTTACAAGCCTTAAGCATCAAACATTTGTTGCATAGACCTTGTTCATGGTTTTGGCCGCATTTGTTATTTTTCACTTTCAGGATAAAAATCTTCACATAGAAAAATTCATCCTAATTCAAAATCCTTAGAAGACCAACTGCTGCTTTCTTAATGCAGGGAAGATTTCCTAGGCAGTTTGGATGCCCACCTTACTAGACATGGATGGAGGTGGGTGGTCCTTGGACTTCCCACAGGGCAGGGAACCCTGATTGCTCTTTGGGCTGACGAGGGAGGGGGACTTGATTGGGGGAGGGGGAGGGAAAGGGGAGGCGGCGGTGGGGAAGAGACAGAAATCTTTAATTAATTATTAAAGAAATAAATAAATTTAAAAAAAACAGCCTTACACTACATGAGCACCTAAACCAAAATGGTTGAGAGGTCAATTGATATGCCCTCCTTTTACCTTAGTGAAGAGAGTGCCTGAGACACATGATTGCTAGGTTAGCGGCTAAGATAAAGTCAGTATTCTCAATAGAATAGAACAGCATAAAACAAATTTTCAACACTGTCCCAGTACAACAGACCTTTGAATCTCTGTAAGATTCTACACAGTGATCTACACATCCATATGTAATTGTGTGTATCCGAAGATTTGGCAGACCATCTGAAATACCATTACCTCTTAGCTATTAAACAAACAAGCAGGATTTCCCAGATTTGAGGGGCAGAAACACAGTAGGCCAAAAGCATAAAGCAAAATAGGCAAAAGACAAGAGTTCTATGTTATCTCAGTTAGAAAGAGATACAAGTTTGGAGGCCCAGTAGAAACAGCAAAAAGCATCCTGACTGAGCATGGCTGTAAGCCAAAGCCTTGAGAAGGATTAAACTGTGAGTTTTATGAGGGATGGGGCCTCAGAACACACTGTGATTACCTCTAAAGAAATTATTTAAATTACTTTAGATATTAAAATCAAAAGTTCCAAATGGGCCAGCAGTAGCCATTTGTCTAAAAAAATATTCAGAGTGGATGAATGACAACAGCAAGAACAGGGCCAATATTCAGTTGCTTAGAGTATCCTCTAAGTCTTGAAACGACCAAATGTGCCTGGAAAGGAAGGGTGCATCCCCAATTGTTACAATTCCAGGATGAAGAAACCACAAGGCTAGTGGAAGGTTCTCGGGACTTTGATAAAGTTCTTGCAGCCAGTGTAGTCTTAAGTACCATTGACAAGGCAGGTCTTATGGAAGAATGCTTCAGTGAGATCCCAGACCTAGCTGGGACACTTCCAAGTTATGTCCAATGGATTACTTTGTCCCAGAATTTTACTGTATTACAAGTGTGCTTTGATCAAATGCAGCATGACCTCCTACCCAGGTCAGACTGTGTCAGGGAGAGGCAGTAAGGTGAGAGAGAAAGAGTGGAGACAGAGGGAAAAGAAAATTCTACCTGAGAGACAGCTGGCCCTGCCTGGACCTCTCAACCAAAGACAGGGATCAAGGAGAGCCACAGGAAGTATGCTCATGGTGAACTTGAGCCTCAAGTAGGCTCACACTACTCATCACAGGTCTTCGGTACCATGTGTTAGATTACTTAAGGGCAGTTGTAGAGAGACAGGAGGTGGAAAGAAAGAGAGACTTGCTCTGATATTAGGCAGGACCATGCTTATTCACAGCAAAGAATTATCCATGTCACTTACGTGTGTGGATGGACAAAATGCCTCTTGATCTTATGGGTAATAATAATGGTCATATGTGCCAGTGCCAGGCATTTGACCCACAGACAAATAAAAGTAAAAGAGGATATATGCTTTTAAGAAGATGTCAAAAATAGGATGAAGGATGGAGAGATTACTGAACCATTAAGAGCACTGACCATTCAGCAATCAGGGTTCCCTGCCCTGTGGGAAGTCCAAGGACCACCCACCTCCATCCAGGTCTAGTAAGGTGAGCATCCAAGCTGCCTAGGCTCCCACAAAACCAATAGGTACAGTAGGATCAAAAACCCATTGCCATTGTTCTTGAGGTCTCAGTAGTCCTCATTGTCCGCTATGTTCAGCGAGACCGGTTTTAACCCAGGCTTTTTCAGACCCAGGCCAGCTGGCCTTGGTGAGTTCCCGATAGAACATCCCCATTGTCTCAGTGTGTGGGTGCACCCCTCGCGGTCCTGAGTTCCTTGCTCGTGCTCTCTCTCCTTCTGCTCCTGATTTGGACCTTGAGATTTCAGTCGGGTGCTCCAATGTGGGTCTCTGTCTCTGTCTCTTGTCTCCTTTCATCGCCTGATGAAGGTTAATGTTCATCCAGACGATCTGAATTCAATTCCCTGTACCTACATAGTGCCTAACAAACATCTATAATTCCAGTTCCAGTACATCTGGCCTCTGCAGGCCCTGCAAGCTTGTGAGTCACAGGCATACATGCAAGCAAAGCACTCATACACACAAAATAAAAACAAATAAATCTTTAAAAAATACAAGTAAAAATTTAGATGATAGATAAATAGATTCCTCAAATCTCACCAATATTAGTGTATGTCATGCTTCTACTCAGTTTGTTCTGAAAATAAGTAGAGTGGCTTGACGCGGTCGTAATGCCCAGACTGGTAGCCCAAGAGTAGGCCTGGGAAAACACAGGCCTAGGAATACCCAGACACCATGTTGTGTTACTGAGAGGTATAGCCCAAATGAGAATCCAATTAGAAAAGAGCATGCATGGGGTTTTGGAACTTAGTGTACTGCCATCACAAGGCACATATAGGTTTAATTTGACAGATGTATCGAGTCTACGATTTTATTCCACCTAGTTGAGCAAACTAATGTAATGGGCCACCTTGGAAGTAAGAGGAACGAAAACCATCACACTGAGTGAAGAAAAAAAAAAAAGCTGGCCCAACTCGCACTGAAATAAGTCAAACAAAGTTTCTGTGGACAGCTTCACCGATAATATGGATTGTGTGAAGGCAGAACACGGGCACTGAGGAAGTGGACCACCCAATAACGTTCAAAGATAATTTTTAAAAAATGTATGAACAGAGCATACAGAAGCTTTGAAACACCAAGACAAAACTAAACATGAATTATGAGTATAGACAAAAGAGATGGACTCCATGACAAATGCTCAAAAATATTTTTAATAAAATCAAAGAAGAACATTTTCTAAATCAAGATGCCAAATCAGATAGAATAGGCTTAAAAAATGTTGATTAGAAAGAATTGGAAAAGAACCTTCTCACACCAGGATGTTAGAGTTAATATACTGAACATATAAAACAAAGAAAGTGCTAAAATTTGCCAGAGTAAAGGGCCAACTCAAATATAAGGCAGGCAAATTAAAATTCTGTTTATTTAATAGATTTTTTTTATATAAATCAGGTAACCTTGGAAAGTGTATTGCATGCCCTGAAAGACCCAAACTACCAAGCTGGACTACTGTCATTGAACTAATCTGCAGAAACCAAAAAGTTTCCATCATATTGGCTAAGTGATAAGTCTATCAAGAGAATATTATAATTCTAAACATATATGTGTAGTTACATACAATTTCACATAACGAATACTCTAGAGTAACTATAACTTAAGCCTAATACCATAATGATGGCAAACTTCAACTACCTCAATGCTCATTGGTCTACTAGCCAAAAGAATGGACAGAGAAACATTGGAGTTAATGACATCATAAATAAAATATACCTGCTAGATACCTACAGATCATTCCACCTAAACACTCCAGAACACATATAAAACCCATGATTTTGTTAAAGGCCTTCTCCACAGCTCTTTATATAACTATGTGATTTCTAGCAGTTTCAGTGTTTCAAGTTTCAAACTGCTGTCTTTGATGGACTTGGATATAATAATTAAACCATTTGGTAGATATGGATCTAATTTCATTCTTCTGCATGGGGACACTCAATTTTCTCAGAACCATTCGTTGAAGGTGTTGTCTCTTCTTCATTGTATGCTTGTATTGTTTTATTGTCTCTGTCAAATATCAGATGGTTTTAACTATACTTTCTTTTGGGGTATTCCATTTTATTTCATTAGTCTACATGTCTTTTTTATACCAATATCATATTTTTTATTACAAAAGCTCTATAATATATTGTGAAGTCTAGAAAAGCATTATCTCTGGTATTCTTTTTTTCCTTTCTTTTCTTCTTTTTATTTTTGACTCAGGCTTACTTTGGCTTTCAGTAAGGGTGTAAATTTTATTTCTGTGAAGAAACACAATGCTCAAAGTAACTCTTTATTTATTTATTAAAGATTTCTGTTTCCTCCCTGCCACTGCCTCCCATTTCCTCCCCCTCCCCCAATCAACTCCCCCTCTCTCGTCAGCCCGAAGAGCAGTCAGGGTTCTCTGCCCTGTGGGGAGTCCAAGGACCACCCACCTTCATCCAGGTCTAGTAAGGTGAGCATCCAAACTGCCTAGGTTCCCACAAAGCCAGTACGTGCAGTAGGATCAAAACCCAGTGCCATTGTCCTTGACTTCTCAGTAGTCCTCATTGTCCGCTATGTTCAGCAAGTCCGGTTTTATCCCAGGCTTTTTCAGACCCAGTCCAGCTGGCCTTGGTGAGTTCCTGATAGAACATCCCCATTGTCTCCGTGTGTGGGTGCACCCCTCGCGGTCCTGAGTTCCTTGCTCGTGCTCTCTCTCCTTCTGCTCCTGATTAGTAACTCTTATAAAGGAAAGTATTTAGCTGTGGCTAGCTTAAAGCTTAGAGGTTTAGTCCACTGTCATCATGGTAAGAAGCATGGTGGCATAGATGTGGTGACTGAGAAGGACCTGAGACTGGTTCTGAATTGAGCTTCTGAAACCTCAAAGCTGACTACGAGTGATACACTTCTTCCAACAAGACTGCACCTCCTAGTAGTGCCAATTCCTATGAGCCTATGGATGCTATTCTCATTCAAAATACCACACGGCTTCTACATGCATTTTAGAATGTTTTTTCTATTTATGTGAATAATATTCTGAATATTTTGACTGTCATTGCATTAATTTGCAAACTGCATTTGATAGGATGGTCATTCTAATAATAATAATTATAATAATTCATGGACATGGAATGTTGTTGGAACATGAAAGTTCTTACATCCACATATTTTCAGGAAACCAGGAATGTTAAGGACTTAGTATCATCCTTTCACAGGTAAGAATGTATAAACTATTTTTCCAGAAGGCTAGGAATTAGAAGAGATTAATAGCTTCATGATTTGTGTTATCTTTTGGGTCAGGCCATATCCAACTCCTACAAATAGTAGCGCATGTGGCTAATAAACTAAACAATACTCATATTACCTTTATGCCCAAAGTCCCCCCAAACTCCATGGCCTAACAATAATTAGTGTTTCCAATTGATGGGGGTCAATTGTGTGACTTTGCTTTTGTCTACTTAACAC
Source organism: Alexandromys fortis (assembly GCF_014885135.2). Taxonomy (NCBI): domain Eukaryota; kingdom Metazoa; phylum Chordata; class Mammalia; order Rodentia; family Cricetidae; genus Alexandromys; species Alexandromys fortis. The sequence continues at coordinate 13,453,801 of NW_026067917.1, forward strand.
TAGCTGGAGCCACCTGGGAAGAGGGAGTATCAACTAAGGAAATGTTTTTTTATCAGATTGAATTTGGACACGTCTGTGGGGCATTTTATTGACTCATGATTGATGTGGGAAGACCAAGTACACTGTGGCATTGCTAACGATGGACAGATAGTCCTGAGCTGTATCAGCAAACAAGCTGAGCATGGCAGTAGACAACATTTCTTCAACCTGCTTTTGAGTTCCCGCCCTGAGTTCTTTCTCTGACTTCTCTAAGAAATGAACCATAGGCCCAGCCAGTGGTGGCTCTCGCCTTTAAACCCAGCACTCAGGAGGCAGAGGCAGGTGGATCTCTGTGTTCAAAACCAGCCTGGTCTACAAGAGCTAGTTTCAGGACAGATTCCAAAAGCTATAAAGAAACACCATCTCAAAAAACCAAAATAAAAAAGAGAAAGAAATAAAAAAAGAAAGATAGGTAGATAGATAGAAAAAAAAAAGAAATGGACCATAAAGTACAAACATAAATAAACCCTTTTTAGTCCAAGTTTATTTTGGTAAATGTTTTATCATGGCAACAGAAATTAAGCCAGGACTGTATCCAACCCTACCAATCTGAAATATAGTTACTCATAATATTTCAAACATTTTAAAAATGCTATTTTCATTTTTTCCCAAACAGCTTCTAAACAATTTCAATATGAAGGGCAATAACTTGAGATTCTATTTTTCATAATGCACGGCTAATTAAGAAGTATGTTCTTCATACTACAAGCATTTAATGTCAACATAAGACATGTTGCCATAATGAAGGCTATTGAAGGTATGACTTTCCTCAATATTTAATTAGCTCTTGATGCTAACTCATTATTTTGGTACAACTATTTTGACATCCTTTCTATATGTCCTGAATAGAGTTCAATCTAGAGGGCTGTTTAAAAAGTGGGGCATTTATACATGCCCCTGCCTAGAGGAAACAATATAAAATATGGGAGGAGTGATTGATAATTTAATTTAGTTTAGATTAACAAAGAGTAATATATTAAAACCACATAAGCAAATTTACTCAGCAAGGCAAATTTTTTACTAAAAATACAATTCTGCCTTACTTAAGACTGGAAGGTATGAGAATAAGAGCAAAGAGGTCAAGACCATGATGGGAACACCCACTGAAACAGTCTACATGAGCTAATGGGAGCTCAACAACTCCAACCAAACAGGGAAGCAACCAGCATAAGACCAAACTAGTCCCTCTGTATGTGGGAGACAGTTGTATGACTGGGGCAGACTGCAGGGCCACTGTCAATGGCACCAGGATTTATCCCTACTGCTTGTACTGGCTTTTTATTTGAGAACCTAGTCTCTTTGGATGGATATCTTGCCCAGCCTAGATATAGTAGGGAGGGCCTTGGACCTTCCCCAAAGCAATGTGCCTTATCCTCCCTGGGGGGGGGACGGGGTGGGGTGGGGTGGGAGGTATGTGGATGGATTGGGAGGAACTGGGATTGGTATGTAAATTTAAAAAGATAATTTTCTTTGAAAGAAAGAAAGAAAGAAAGAAAGAAAGAAAGAAAGAAAGAAAGAAAGAAAGAAAGAAAGTGAACTTATACTGATTCTGCTACTCTCAGTTCAGGGAACCATGCAGAATGAAAAGCTCATTGTTAATACAAGTGATCTAGACGTTTCAGGCTCAGATACTCACACTGTACACTGAAGCACAAATTAGGATCATACTAATGGCAAAGAGAGTTCATATCTACAAGAGAAGGATATGGGTTTATTTGATTTCTTTATATGCTAATCAAATTGGATTGCAAAATAGCAAAGTTCTGTGCAGGGTCTGCAGCCTGGATCAGAAGTCAGATATGTACCAGGGCTTCTTAGTTCTGTGGGTATGAGCTTTGCTGTCACTTAAAATTCAAAATCTCACTTGAGCTGGGTCTTTGTATTAAGTGGAATTTTGTGAACTGGGATATAAATTAGAAAGACTTAGGAGGATAATTCACAAGAGAGTGGAGTGAGGAGACAGGGAGGTAGGAGATAAAGAGAGGCTTATGAGGCAGTCCATCAGAGTGCTGAGCACACGTCAGAACCCCTCACTCTGTCCCAGGCAAGAAGCTAAGGCATTTATCCTCCAGCTCCTGTCTGTTACTAACTCCTGGAGCACTAACTCCCTGGCATAAGTTTTACGAGAGAACTCGTGTATAGTTATAGAATGCTCCCATTTTGCTGGTAAACTATGAAAATGTTTGTGTAAACATGCAACCTCATAACAAGAGTGGTACCTCAAGGTAATGTTTTCATGAGTTTTTAAATATCATTGAATTATTTATCTCCCAGGATTCAACAGACATTATTTTAATTATCCCATGAAAGACATAGGAAAATTGTAATTAAAATAAAAGATTTCACAAAGTATAGTGATTTGGGGGGTTATTTTTAGCTTTGGTGCAGCTAGTTACATGAGCCAGGCTTTTTGATTGGTTGTCTTGCTGTCTTTTTGTAGACTATTGGCACTTCTCATGCTTTTTATAAAATTTAGCAAATTGAACATGATTGATAATTACTCTTGCTTGCTTTCAAAGTGGCTAAAGCTGCACATTCAAGGAGTAGCATATTTCCTTGCTTCCATTGTGGTTTTTAACTTTAAGTATAATATTCACAAGGGAGTCTATAGTTTTCAAAACTGACAGAAAAATGTGTAAGGTTTTGTAGCAATCATGCCAAATATCATGTGTGGTAATATGTTCGGTCAATTCCAGGTAATGAATAACCCTCTTTAGACTAGCATATGTTGAGTTTCATTGATTAGAGGTTTTCAAATGAAAGAGAATAGTTTCATTGTGGGCCATAAGAGTTTGGGACAGCATTGCACAGTGCCTCAAGGGTTGGTAATTCCCCGTCTGTGTGACAAAGGTCTTCTTTATTCCTACATTTTTGAAAGAATTTTCAAGACCCCCTGTCCAAGAGTCTCTTGCAAATGATCAATAACACAAGAGGAGAGAGAGATCTTTATATTCAAAGAGAATTTACCTTCCAAAATTTTTACTTTTTGATAGCTAAAGTCATAGTTGCTCAAAATATCAACCAAAAGTACAAAGGAGATGTTTCAGTAATACCTCAGATCCACAGGGAGAACTTCCTGAGGGTCAGGAGAAAAAAGGGTTAATGCTATACATCATTCTGCCACAATAAACGGTCTCAGCAAAGTCACCAGAGTAGAAAAGTCTAATGCAAATGTAGAGAACACTTGGAATAATATTGACAAGAAAAGTTGGAGAAATGACTTATTAAATAAAGCTCTTGATGTAGAAATGTGAGGAGCTAAGAGCGAATCCCCATCACCAGGACTAAAGCCAGGTGAATAGTGTGCTTCTATACTCCCAATGCTCCCATCTATGGTGAGATGGGCAGTAGAGACAGGGAAAATTCAAGAAATTCATGGGTGATCAACACAGAAGAGACCCCATATCAAACAAAATGAAAGGCGAGGACAGACAGATGCTTTCTCTGTTTTCATAATTATACTTATTCTAATATATGTGATATTATCATAAAGAAATTTTGATGGCAGCTTAGAGTGATAGTTTGATGTGGGAGTGTCATATATCAATCTGTTGATTTCATTGGTTAATTAAATAAAGAAACTGCTTGCCCTGATAGGTTAAAACATAGGTGGGAGGAGTAAACAGGAGGAAGAGGAAGTGAGGTAAGACTCCTCAGACAGGCGCGAGATAGCTCTGCTCTCAGAGACACACGAGATGAAGCTCCGACTCAGGATGGACGTAGGCTAGAATCTTCCCGGTAAGCGCACCTTTGGGTGTTTACACACATGATTAGAAATGGGCTAGTCCAGATGCGAGAGTTAGCTGAGAAGAGGCTAGATATAATGGGCAAGCAGTGTTTAAAAGAATACTATTTGTGTGTTGTTATTTAGGGCATGAGCTAGCAGGAGGCCGGGGTGCTGGGGATGCAGCCCCGCCGCTATTATTTCAACAATAGTTGGTAGCACATTCTAATCCTCCAGTTTTTTTAAACCCTTAGTGTCCAAATGACAATCACTTATAAAATAAATTAGAATCTGTGGAGGTGAAGTCTCATCATCAGCATGGTCGAAGCTCACATATTTCAATTTTAACTTCTTTAAAAACTGAAAGATACACATGACAGGTATAATCAAGGATTCATAATGAATAGTTAGTCATCTCTAAGCTCAAGAAACATTTTCTTTTTCTAAAATCAACTTCTGTTAAGTTGACAGTGATGCAAAAATATATTAAGTGCATGTAAAAATAAAACTATCTGTATATAAATTATTAAAGATATTGTCACCAAATATAAGATATGAATGTATTTTGAGCTATGAGCTATGAGCCCATGGGACCATGTAAAAACATGTTCTACCCCAGGAAGCTTGGTGGTGCCCAGATTTGAAAAAATATCTTTTTTTCTGAATGTTCATGAACTTTTCTATCTCTTAGCTCTCAGCAATAGACAAGCAACTGTGAACCAAAGACTAAAAGATATTTGGTGATAAAACTTCTGGTTTTTGGAAGACTCTCTCAAATGACTTAGTTTTATATGAACACATGCTATTATCAGAATTCAATCTCAGAGACTGGCTTGATTGCTTAGAGGGCAAAGGTACTTTCTATTAAACCTGACAGTCTGAATTTAGATCCAAAACTGACATGGCACAAGGAGAAAACCAACTCCTTAAGGTTGACTTCTAAGAGTCATACATGAACTGTGGTAAGTATAACCACCTCTATCATACACACCACAATAAACAAATGAACTAATGAATATATGGATAAGTAAATAAATTTTTAAGAAGAATTTAATGTTGAGACAGCATACAAAAGTTCATCATTTACCTGAGTAGTCCACAGGCTTATCTCTTCCAGTGAAAATGTCCAGTGGGAATCAAAATGAAGAAAACATTCTTGCTTCCCTATGCCTATCAACTTTACAAGCAGAAGCCTCACTTTTCTGATAGTGTCCACTTCATTTCACTTAAGATAACAAATGAGAGACACTATCCTAATAGGAATCAGAGGACTGAAAGATCAATTAATTTCCTAGAGTAGATTCCCCCCATCCCTTGGGCAGGCAGACTGTCTCTCTGGGGAACTCTTCTGTATTACTAGCAATTCTATCTTATGCTGTAGAAAAGGAATCATCAATCACCACCAAACTGTCAATCTCCAAGCCAAGGACTTAGTGAAACTCAGGTTCCTGGTTGATAAAAGGGAGCTTTGACTAAGACTGAACACGCTGAGTTCCATTGTCTGCTTCTTCACATATATCCATCCCCCAAACTTGAATTCTGCATCATAAAGGTGGGACTTCGGTTTCTTGCTCTAAAATCTAAAAGATATATTTGCACCATAAGAAGCACGAAGACAAAAACATATATGAATTTAAATCTGTGTCCAAGAATTAACATTCACTCTGAATTTACTCCAACCTCCTATGTTACAGCAGACCCACCCAAGACAGCCCATCGCTCTAGTTATTCAGTAACATCATTTGCATGCGAAGATTTATCCATTTGTGAAGGCATTTCAGGTTACAGTTCTTCGTCACCTATTAACATCTCATAATGAGAATTAAATTTCAATGTGTATTTTGTAGGTAACAAACTGTACTCAAGCCATTAAATATACCTTCATATTTTAGAGCCTAGTAAAAAACATTCCTAAGGCAAACTTTCAACAGGTATATTAGGAGAGGATTGGATTTTGCTAATCCTGTGCATATAAGGATACCTGAATCTCTTTGTCTTCGAAGCCAGCTGGTCTACAAAGGCTAGTTCCAGAACAGGTCTCAAAACTACAGAGAAACCCTATCCTCCACCCCCTAAAAATTCTGAGTACAGAATATGATTAAATAATGAGCCTAGGTTTTGTGAGTATCTTAAATGTTGAAGAACCAGTCTAGGGATTCCCAAGGTAGTCCAATGTATGTGGTGAAGCAGCAGCTCCATTGTCTTCTGAGGAATGACTTTTGCACCATCTAAAGACCAATCTCAAAGTATGCCTTTTTCTTTGATTTGATAATCCTTTATTATTTAGAATGAACTTGACTAAAAATTATTTCTGTCTTTCTTAATTGTAGGAGGAATGATCTAAGGCAGAAGTTAGAACCAAGTCTTTGGATGAGTGTTAAAATTCCTTTTTCTGTTTGAATTCATTTAGTTGGAATTAGATTATATTTTCATTTAATATATCTCGGTTATAGTTTCTCCTCCCTCTGTTCCACTTAGTACCTCCACTACTTTTCTGTCTTTCATTAGAAAAGAACAGGCTTCTAGAAGATAACACGGAGACACCACCTTGCTCAGTTGATTCACAGGGCTTCATACTCATGGTGTTCTCAATTCCTTCTGACTCTTATATGCTTTCTACCACCTCTCCCACAGATACCTGTGCTCTAAGGGAGGAGATTTGATTTCCTGTTTAAAGTTGTGTGCTCCAAGGTCTCTCTTTCTATGCTTACTATCTGGTAGTGGGTCTCTATATCTGTCCTTGTTTTCTGCAGGAGTAAACTTCTCTCATGATAACTGGACCAATAGATGAGTATAGCAGTTTTTCATTGGGAGTCATTTTATTGTTTCCCCCCTTTTTTTCAGACCAGTAGTATTTGTTTTACCATAGGTCGCTGGGCTATCTAGTCCCTGGTTCTTGGTCATCAGAGCAGGATTATGTATGGTATCCACCTCACAGAGTAGGTATTAAGTCAAATCAGATATTGGTAGCCTATTCCCACAAGTTCTGTGCCACCATTGCCCTAGCACATCTTCAAGGCATGACATACTGTAGGTCGAGGGTTTTGTGGCAGAGTTGATGTTTATATTTCTCCTTTGGTAGCCTGTAGAGTATCTTCAAGTATCAAAGACACTAGAATGTAGAGGCAAAGATTCTATATAGGCTCCAGCTTGATTGTTCCATGATCACTGAGTTATGTGATGTTGTTCTTGGCAATGAGGCTCAGTAGCCAATTTATGGAGATCAACACACAAATTGTCATAGAAACAGCCTGAGTCATTTGGGGATTTCCATGGAACCCCACTGGCCAACAACACAATTTTATTCAACTCAGTCCCTGTACTAGTAGACTCGTTTGGTGACAAGAGATGGCAAGTTGAGACTCAATCATTCCCATTATTAGGAAACCTCATTAGGATTACCTTCATATATTTGGGAGATTTTCCATAGCATTTGCTTTCTATCTAATCCCTCAGATGACCCTCAGTTCTATTGTCTTTTCCCACATTCCATCACTCAGCATGATCTCCCCTCCCCTCCATACATGGCCCTCCAATATGCATCGCAAACCATGCCAATCTACCCATAAAGTCCATTCTAGTTCTCCCTCCCATGGAAAACCATGCATCCCCCCATTTCAATTGTCTATACATAACCTCTCTGAGTCTACTGATTGTAGCTTGTTTATCATTTGTTTAATAACTAATATCCACATATAAGTGAATACATACTCTATTATCTTTCTGGTTTTAGGTAACCTCACTCAGGATGATTGTTCTCTAGTTCTAAACATTGAACTGTAAATTTCATGATGACATTTTTTAAGCAGTTGAGTAATACTCCATTGTATAAATGTTCCATATCTTCTCTTTTTCTTCGTACTCTTCTTGTTTCTTTTCAATTTGTATCCCCTTGCTCTCTTTCAGTTGTCTTATTGCTCTAGCTAAATCTTGAATCACAATGTTTGATAGGTATGGAGAGAATGAACAACCTTATCTTGTTTCCGATTTTATTGGAATTGTTTTGAGTTTCTCTCCACTTAATTTGATATTGGCTATAGTCTTGTTGGTGTCTTTATTATGTTTAGATATGTCCCTTGTATCCCTGATCTTTCCAGGACTTTTATTATGCAGGATTGCTGATTTTGTCAAAGGCCTTTTCTGCATCTGATAAGATAATCATGATGGAGATTTTTTTTTCTTTTAGTTTGTTTATATTCTGGATTACATTTACTAATTGTTGTATATGAATCATCATTGAATCTCTGGAATGAAGCCTACTTGATCATGTTGGAGGATTTTTTTAATATGTTCTTGGATTCAGTTTGAACATATTTTATTGACTATTTTTGTTTCTGTGTTCATAAAGCAAATTATCCTGTAATTCTCATTCTTTGTTGAGTTTTATGTGGTTTACATATCAAGGTAACTGTGACCTATGAAAAAGAATTGTTCAATATTTATTCTGTTTCTATTTTGTGAAATATTTTAAGGAGTATTGGCATTAACTTTTCTTTGAAAGTTTAGTAGAATTCTGAGCTAAAATTATCTGGGTCTGGACTTTTCTTATTTGCAAGACTTTTAATGACTGTTTTCATTTCACTAGAGGTTGTAGGTCTATTTAAATTGTTTATCTTTTCTTGACTTAACTTTTGCAAGGAGTAGCTATTGAGAAAATTATCCATTTCTTTTAGATTTTCTAATTTGGTAGAACACAGGGTTTTTTTTAAAGTATGTATTTTGATTATATGGAATTCCTTGGTGTCTATTGTTAAGTCCCCGTTTTGCTTCTTATTTTGTTAATTTGGATATTCTCTCTCAATGTTTTCATTAGTTTAAACTGATAAGAGTTTGTCTATCTTGTTGATTTTCTCAAAGAACCAATACTTTGTTTCACTGATTCTTTGTATCATTTTTATTTATATTTTATTGACTGAAGATATCAGCTTGATTAGTTCTTGCCATTTACTCCTTTTAGGTGTGCTTACTACTTTTTTTTTTTCTAGAGCAGAGGTTCTCATTATGTAGGTTGCGACCCCTTTGGAGTCAAATGACCCTTTCATAGGGGTTGCCCAAGACCTTCAGAAAACACAAATGTTTACATTATGATTCATAGAAGTAGCAAAATTACAGTTATGAAATAGCAACAATAATGTGATTGTGGGCTCACGACAACATGAGCAACTGTATCAAAGAGTCACAAAATTATGAAGGTTGAGAACCAGTGTCCTAAAGTTTTCAGGTTTGCTGTTAAGTTGCTAGTATGAGATCTCTCCAATTTTTCTTAATTTCATTTTACATTCCAAAGTTCTCCCTTCCACCCCTCCTCCCATCCCCTCGCCTTCCCTGCCAGCCCACCACCATCCACTTCTCCCAACAAGTAAGGGCTCCAAAGGGGAGTAGACAAAGTCTGGCATATTAAGTCGAGGCAGGACTAAGCCCCTCCCAGCCCTAAGCCTGTGTTTATTATAATCTTACTCATAGGAGATCACTAACAGACTTTTTTTTATAAAAATGATTTTCACGATTTTTTTTATTTATTTATTAAAGATTTCTGTCTCTTCCCCACCGCCGCCTCCCCTTTCCCCCCCTCCCCCAATCAAGTCCCCCTCCCTCGTCAGCCCAAAGAGCAATCAGGGTTCCCTGCCCTGTGGGAAGTCCAAGGACCACCCACCTCCATCCAGGTCTAGTAAGGTGAGCATCCACGAAACTGCCTAGGCTCCCACGAAACCAATAGGTACAGTAGGATCAAAAACCCATTGCCATTGTTCTTGAGGTCTCAGTAGTCCTCATTGTCCACTATGTTCAGAGAGACCAGTTTTAACCCGGGCTTATTTCACGATTTCTTAAAAGTTTAATGGGAAACGACTATTCTAAAATTCTTAGCTTTTGAAATATTCAGAAATATTTCAGATCCTCATGGAACATCTTTAAAAATGAGTTATCCTCAATTAATCCTCTACTATCTCCAATTTGTATTCATTTTGTAGGAAATGGGCTAAAAGAGTGCTGATGAGGAGTTTTAGGAATTCCTGCACAGTTAGCCACCTAGTCAAGACCTCCCCTCCATTGTTAGATTGAAAATAAAACCATGAGTATTGCCTTTTCTTTTATGTTCCAATTGTCTTTTCCTTAAAACAAACAATCAAACAAACAAGTAAGCAAAAATATCCTACCTTACCTATTAGCCAGCCCCCAACATCCATCGTCTCTGATTCTGCATCATGATCAGGCTCAGTTTCCATCCAATCTTACTCCCCCAAATATTGAGTTCATATCTGCAGATAGGATGCTCTGGACTGTCATGAATTTACTCATGGAAGAGTTCTATCTTTCTTTCTACTGTTGTCATAAAGTATTCTGACCAAAAGCAAGTTAGGGGAGGAAAATTTTGTTACATCTTCTTAGACTTCCAGATCCCAGCCCATCATTGAATGAGTCAGATTAGGAACTCAAGTCAGGGAACTGAAGCAGACACCATGGAAGAACAGTATTTACTGACTCACCCACAGAGCCATGCATAGCCAGCTTTCTTATGCAGCCCAGGGAATGGTGCTGCCCACAGTAGGCTATGCCCTTCTGCATCAACGCAGGACAGTCTCCTAAGGGCATGCCCACAGGTCAATCTGATCTAATTATTCCCTTCTCGGGTACCCCGAGGCTGTGTTAATAACTAAAGCTAACTAGGACATCTCCGGAAATACAGAAGAGAATATTTTATTTATATCTATGTTCATAATAAATAACTTCAGATTGTCATAGAGGTTCCAGGGTCTACTCCCCAGAAAACTCTAGCTTTGGTCAACTTGGCAGAAAACTTACCAGGATAATACCCAAATAATGTTTTTGTTGTTATTATTTTGTTTTGTTTTTAGTGCTGGGGATGAATCCATGGTACTGTGTATGCTAGAAAGATAGCTTGCTTCTTATATCCCCACTTTCCAAATGTTTTTTTTTTGTTTTTTACCCCATCTTTTGACTTACATATTTATAGCACATTAAACTTAGTGTGTCTCATGCGTTTTAAATTTGTTTTGGAAATAGAGGCTTAAATATTTTAGACACCAGCTAGGCAGAATATCAGGCTACGTAGAGTAAATGGCTTTGCCAAATTACTTCCCCGTTTGCATCACAGAGGTAACCATCTGTAACCACCACTGTACAACACTATTAACTTCTCCACATCCCACTGAAGATTCACTTTGTCTTCCCCTAGAAGGAAGGAAAAGTGAAAGGACATGTAATATATGCCGAGTCATGATTTCTGCACAGAAGGAATTCACGTGGCAGTTCCAATTTATAGCTGGCTCGTCTTGCTTTTCAAGGAAGATTGGGGAAATGGGCTGATCTGGGAAATAAGGATTGGTTCCTATTAAATAGGCTTTGGATTTCTTGGTAACACATATGCACATCCGAGGATGGGAAATAAATGCCACCAAAATACAAAATACAAGGGCCCTCATAATGACTGTTCAGTGAAAGTTATGAATACTATGTTCCTTAAAATATATGTTCAAAGACAATCACAACTGTTCAGGTATTTAAAATGAAGTCTCTGGAAGGTAATTATGCCATGATGGTGTAACGCTCATGACTGGCATTGGTTACCTTTTGTAAAAGATCCTCTAGAGAGGTTGACCAGCATATTCACCACTAAGAACAGTAAGATGACAGCAACCTGGGAACCTGGAAGCATCTCCCACTAGACAGTTAATCTGCTGAACCTTTACCTTAGGTCTCTAGAACCATGGGAAATAACTTTATATTCTATCACATGATCTCTTTTTTATATAGAAGACCAAGCAGACTGTGAAAGAGTAACAATAAAACTTGAAAATATATAGATTTTTTTAAACTATCTTTAAATATTATCTCAAAGGTTACTTAATGATTAAGGTAACGCTAATTATAAACTCCTGTTGACATATAAAATTGAGTCACAGAATATTTATGGAATTTATCATAGAATTCCTACAATTGTTACTATGTGAAAGGAAAACTCTCTTCACACACTGAGTAAAGTTTTTATAGCAAACTCTGCTAGACTTCACTTTGTGATCAGTCTGAATAATGGATCTAGTAAGTTCACTAGCTGCCTGTAATATCTCACCAAATTTAATTTTGAAAGACAACAGCTTCATACCCATTCCTTCTAATTTTGTTTGCAATACTATCTATTAAATAGAAGATAAACCATGCCAGATCATATTCTTTTCAGAGCAATTTAGATTTGGTAACTAAATTGTACATCAAGGCAAAGAGTCCAGTGTTTGTCCAGCAGAATCACAAAATCCAAAACCTGCTCTCTGATATAGTGAGAGATTCGTAAAATTAAGACTTTGTTGGGTCATACTGTTTTGCATATACCACAATGTTCATTAATTATTACTTTGTGAAAGAATGACTAATGATAATCCTTACTAGGAGATAATTTGCATATTCAAGTTCAAATGTTTTATGGAGAAGATAACCAATTTGTTCTGAGGATGAACTTCTTCCTTTCAGATTAAAATTCTACTCTTCTACATACTGCTATATGAGGCTTCCAATTGAAACTCAGGAGATATTTGGAAACTGAACTTTAATCTATATCCCATCTTGAAGAATTTTTTTTTTTGCATATTTTAACACTAAAACTTTGAAAACGTGTTCTGAATGTACAGTTGTTCATTGGAAGAAGTGATCTGGATACAATCGACCTAATCAACATAACCTGCAAGTATAAACAGATAATCACACCCAGTGTTACCCACCAAGCTGCTGATATCAAGGTCCATTTGAAATATGCTGCTCCTTATATAAAAGCTAAATAAGATACCCTGGAGATTTCAGACTCTAGAACTCCCAGAGAAATTGGAGCATTGCATCTGTTGGAGACATATGCACTGATCCAAAATACTATGAGCAAATTCTAGCTAACATTAGCAGTGAAGAAGAATGGCATTGGAAGTCACCAAAAGTCAATCATGGCCATACCAACCTAATTAGTGAAAAAGAGGTCTTGTTGCTGAAAACCTTCACATGGCTCACCTGAACAGAAAGGAAAGCAATTTAATGCAAGACTGGAAGCAGAAACAACACCTTCTTTCAAACCACAGTCTATTTTCATTTTACTCCCTAGATAGAATAAAGATAGGACAGAATAAAGGCACATCAATTCCTGACTGCTAAGAGTCTTTAGAAGTCATAAAATGTACTTGGAGAGTAAATAGAAAATACATGATAAGGTCATTCTGGTAGAAAAAGTCTCAAGGACTGGGCAAAACATGACTGTGGTATCTGGTATATAGTTTTCTTAGGGATGACATAAGCATGCAGTGCAAACTGAATGGCTTAAAATAACAGAAATTTGCTTGTTTTGTGTTCTGGAATCTAAAAGTTGAAGATTGACTAAGTATTGTTCCTCTAGAGTCTGTAAAGAAAACCATTTTCTTATTCTCCAATTTTTGGCAATCCCTGATGTTCTTTTGCCAGGAGCAGATAATTCCCATCTCTCTCTACATCTTCACATGTTCTTTTTCCCATGTGCCCTTGTGTATGTGATAGTTTTCTTATAATGGTGTCAATGGATAATTTTATACTTAGCTTCATCTTAATTTAGTTTTACCTACAAATACCCTATTTCCAAATAAGCAATTTTGTCACAGCAAATGAAAAATATTTTTACTTAGCCATTTGTGGGATAAACTAGAACTTTGAAATTATCAAACTCATAAATTTTGATCTCTCCTTGATTCTTATCCCAAGCACTGAAAATGTAGGCTTATTTTGGATAGAATGTGGAGTAAGGGGAACGCTACTCCATTACCAGTGGAGATACAAACTTGTTCAGCCACTTTGGAAATCATTATGGTGGTTTCTCGGAAAATTGAGAACCAATCTACCTCAAGACCCAGCTATACCACTCTCGGGCATATACACAAGGAATATACACTTGTTCATCTATGTTCATAACAGCATTATTTGTTATAGTTAGAACCTGGAAACAACCCAGATGCCCTTAAACCAAAGAATGAATGAAGAAAATGTGTTCCATTTACATAAATGGAATATTATTCAGCTTTAAAAGAATAATGACATCATGCAATTTGTAGGTAAATGAATGGAACTAGAAAAAAATAATCCTGAGTGAGGTTACCCAAACCCAGAAAGACACAGTAAGTTCTCACTTATAAGTGAATATTAGATGTAAAGCAAAGGATAACAAGGCTCCAGAAAAGATAGGTAACAAGGAGGACCCTAACACAGACACATGGATCACCATAGGAAGGGGAAATGGATGAGATCTCCTGGGTAAACTAGGGGGCTGAGGGTATAGGGGAGGGGATGAAGGAAGAGAACATGAGGGAATGGGATGCGAAGTTGTGGGGGGATGGAGAGAGAGCAATGAAGGAGTTATCTTGATAGAGGGGGCCATTATAGAGTAGGGAGAAAACTGGTGCTAGAGAAATTACCAGGGATGACACCAGCTAAGACTCCTAGCAATATTGTAGAGGTTGTGTGAACTGGCCTTTTCCTGGAATCAGATTGATTAGTACCCTAATTGCCATCATAGAACCTCCATCCTGTAATTAATGGAAGCAGATGCAGAGATCCACAGCCAAGCACTAGGCCAACCAACAGGAGTCCAGTCAAAGAGAGAGAGGAGGGACTACATGACCAAATGAGGTCAAGATCATGATGAAGAAACCTACAGAGAATGCTGACCCGAGTTTTTAGGGCCTCGTGGATTCTGAACGTATAGCTGGGGAGCCAGCATGGGATCCAACTAGGTATTCTGCATGTGGATGACAGTTATGGGACCCTGGAAGTGGGACAAAGATCTATCCCTTGTATATTAACTGTCTTTTTGGAGCCTATTCCCTGTGCTGGAAAGCCTTGCTCAGCTTTGATGTGTGTGTGGGGAGCTTGGTCCTTCCTCAACTTGACTTTGTTGACTTTCTATGGGAGGCCTTACCATTTATGTGGAGTCTATAAGGTTGGGGTAAGGGGAGATGGGGTGATAAAGTTAATAGAAGGAAAAAGGGAACTGAGGTTGATATATAAAATGAATAAAAAAATTAAACAAAAACATATGGCAATGAAAACTCCAGGGAATACATTAGGTTGATCATAGCTAAAATTCTTAGGAATGGGGGATATGGATATTTCCAGCCATTTTCTGTAACCAAGCAAGATATCCAGTGTAAGTTGTGGAACCCAATGTAACCACAAATCCTTTGACCTGCAATTTTTGTTGTCTATAAGATGTGTTGGGCAAAAGATGGTGCAGAAATTGGGGGAGTGACCATCTGAAGACTGGCACAACTGGAGACCCATACCCTGAGAGGAATCAAGGACAATGTAATCATCAGGATAAATGATGGTCATGGAAAAAATAGAAAAATAATATAAAAACAAATACATAAAAATTTTAATAAGTGGAATATTTTATGGCCTATTGATCACATAATATAGTTTAAACTGTTACAGATTCCTTTCCTAGTGACAAACTTGAATCCCATTATCCTTCATTTAGTTATTATTCATTTTTCCTGAGTATAGTTAGCCTGTACATTCTACCTTCTCCTGTTTAGTAATCACTATTTTTCCATAAATCCACATACCACTTTCTTTTTCTAGTGTGGGTCCCTTCCTTATTCCATTCCACTTAATGACCTTTGTATTATATGTTAGGGAAGAAGTAAGGGCATACAAGTAAAAATTGGTATTTAAAATATTTTATTAGGGCTGGAGAGGTGGCTCAGAAGTTAAAAGTTGTTCTTGTATGAACCTAGGTTTGGTTCCCAGCGTACACATGGAAACTCTTATGTCATTCTTGACATAATGCTTATCAATTACAAACAGAAAAAATGTAGCATCACATTACAGTTAGAAGACGTAGAAAATACCACCTAAATGAAACAGCGTGAATATGATGTCAAGGAGAGTGAGCTTTAGCAAATAGGATGCAGGACATACACTCATATCGCCCGTTATCTGTAGCCTCTTATTGGCTAGCTCTTACATATTGTTCTAACCCATTTCTAATATTCTGTGTAGCCCACGAGCTGGCTTACCAGGGAGGATCTTAACCTGCGTCTGTCTGGAGTGGGAGAATCATGGCGACTCCCTGACTCAGCTTCTTTTTCCCAGCATTCTCTCTGTTTACTCCACCCACCTATGTTCTAACCAATAAAATGGGCCAAGGCAGTTTCTTTATTATAATTAACCAATGTCCTTCCTCCATCAGTCAATCCTATGTATAATTTAGTCATGGGGCAGGGGTTCTGGGATTTAGATCTAACCATACTGAAAAACTTTTTACAAAGTATTTGGCAATCATTCTTCCAAGTATTAAGGTCATAAAGTCTAAGAAAAAGAAATCAAATAAACATTAGAACAAAGTATAAAACATGAAGGCAAGCTAATTCTTTTCCATAAATAACAGTAAGGCAATTGTTGAATTGTGAATGGTGGCCCAGATTATATAGTGTGATAGTTTATGTGTCAAATCAACTGGGCAAAGGAATGTCCACAATCTAGTCAAACATTTTTATGGGTTTTTTGATATCTGATAGTTTGTTCACACCAAATTCATGTGTTGGGAACTTAGTGCCAAGGGCTATACCAGTGGGAACTGGTGTGAGAAAATTGAATAGAGAGGGCCTAGTGAAAGGTTGTCAGGCAACTAGGGGCATGCACTCTAAAAGAATTCAGTTCTTTCTTATGGGATCCTGGTCCTTTCCCAGTGGATCATTACAGAGACCTCAATATGTCTTCACTAAGTCTGTCTGGTGATGTGATCATATGCTGCCCCAAGTGTTCCTGCCAGTGCCCTGTGCCATAATGTGTATGCTACAGTGAGCCCTCACCAGACATGAGATTACCCCAAACCATAAGCTAAGTGGACCTTGCCTCGTATTTTGTTAGGATAATGAAACCCTGTTTTATTCACTTTGTGTATCTCGGAGGGTGCTTTCCGAACTGGAGAACTGAAGGAAGCAGATGGCCTCCCCCAAATAGGTAGGATTACCAATCTGTTGAGGACTTAAATGGAACAGAGAGAAGATAGAATTTATTTTACATCTGACTGCTTGAACTAGAATCTTCTGCTCTTTGTTGTCTTGGTTCTCAGTCCTTACAACTAAACGAAGAAACAGGAGAGTAAATTAACAGCTCTGTAGCTCCAACAATCAGGAATCTGAATGATGCCACTTGCTTTCCTCAGTTTCCAGCTTGCAGATGATTGACAATAAAAATCTTAGATGATATTTTACAAAAAACTTTTATGTATGTGTATAAAATATTTATCATATTGCTATGACCTAATACAGACAACCTTAGTAATTGAATTTGATTACCCGATTTAGATGATTCTATCGGATGATATGTCTAAAGGTCACACTATCGTAGAGTTCTATTGCTGAGAAGAAATGCCAAGACCATGGAAACTCTTATAAAATAAACCATTTAATTAGAGCTAATTTATAGTTGAGGGGTTTAGTTCGTTGTCATCATGGCAGAAGGCAAAGTGGCACACAGGCATACATGGTGTTGAAGAGAAGCTGAGAGTTCTACCTCCAGATCTGCAGGCAGCAGGTGGAGAGGCACACTGGGACTAGTGTGAGCATTTAAAACCCCAAAGTTCACCCCAGTAATTCACTTCCTCCTGGCCATATCTGCTCCAATAAGCCCATACCTCCTAATCTCTGTTAAGAAATAGCATTCTCTAATGACCGAATCCATGGGCCTATTGAGGCATCCCTATGCAAACCACAGCACTCACTAAAGTACTCAGGATTATAGAGTAATAGGTTACCAAATTACTCTCAAAAAGTTCAGGAAATAAGGTATTTTGTGGCACAAACTTCTCAAAGGTTGAGGCTTTCAAAGTGTTCTAATGACAATTTTGTAAAAATTATTTATAGAATATTCCAATATAAATTTAGAAAACATTTTGAATTTTCATATATGCAAAAGAAAACATGAGAATTTAACTTTAAATATACTTCAATGTTATTTCTTAAATTGACAAAGGTGTAAAATTATATATTTTAAGGGCTCATCACATATCTTGACACAGACATATACACATATATACGTTTATATATGTATAATGTTTATATTGAGCACAAAGTACTTTATATATATAAAGTTTTCCAGAAGGGTAAACACCATGTGTTCTCTCTCATATGCATGTCTTAACTTTGAATTTTTAATTTTGTATGCTTAAGAATTTCAGTGGAGTCCAGGAACCTAGAAAAGGGCCATGGGAGTTAAGGCATTAACGTGGGTTGGGAGGATAGTGGAACACATGTGACATGAAAGTATAGGGAGAGAATACTGGGGAAGGCTTTTAAGTAGGGACAAGGGAAAGGATGGGAGGAGTATAAGATCAAGCAAAATACATTGTATGGAAAACTAATCTTTTGAGAGTAAGTCATATAAAATTTAACACCTTTAATCCCAGCACTTGGGAGGCAGAGGCAAGAGGATCTCTGTGAGTTCGAGACCAGCCTGGTCTACAAGAGCTAGTTCCAGGACATGCTCCAAAACCACAGAGAAACCCTGTCTCGAAAAACCAAAAAAAAAGAGCATCTGAATGAAAGTTAGTATGCTGACTGGCTAGTTTTTATGTCAGCCTGACACAGGCTGGATTCATTTGGGAAGAGAACCTCAACTGAGAAAATGTTCAACTAGACTGTGGGTAAGCCCATAGGATATTTTCTTAATCAACAATTGATATGGAAGGATGCAGGTACCTGTGAGTGATGTCACCTCTGGGCAGGTAGTCCTGGATTGTAAAAGAAAGCAGGATGAACAAACCATAGGAAGCACACAAATAATAGCACTCCTCCATGGCCTCTTCATTAGTTCTTGCTTCCAGGCTCCTGCCTTAAATTTCTGCTCAGACTTCCTTTATCAATGAAGTAGGACCTTAAGTGTAAGCTGAAATAAATTTTTTTTGTTATGGTGTTTTGTCACAGCAACAAAAACTTTAACTATGGAAATTATCTTTGATATCTGGGTAATACTCCCCCAGAAGGAAGAGCTTTTATTCATTCATTCATTCATTCATTCATTCATTTATTTATTTATAAAAAAATAGGTGAGTTTTGGGCTAGGGCACATTTTAATTTATTTATGAGACTCCATTATGTTGGGTGCTGGGAATTGAACTCAGGACCTCTGGAAGAACAGTCAGTGCTCTTAACCTCTGAGCCATCCCTCTAGCCTATAAGAGCTTTTTAAATGAAAACACAGGTGCCATATGTGGGTAACTTGGAGTTATTTATCAGGGAGGGCTCAGAGTCTCCCAAAACAATGGAAGCTGATGCTGTTGCTCTTGAACATACAGAGTTTCAGATAATCAGTGATTGCTTTTAGGAAAAATGAGTAATGAAATTGGGAATCTTACTTATGATTCAAAACATGTCTCTATTGTTAGAAATTTCTAAAGGCTGACAATATATTCATATATGGCATACATAAAAAGGAGAAAAAAACTAGTATACTCTCAAATGATAAACTTTAACACCAAGAAAAATAATAAAAGTCAAGTCATTCTTTTTAAAGATGTACTTATTGAGTAAATTTTTAAAGGAATTTAAATGTAATGTATTTCTCTATACATTACATAATATTAATATTTAATATATCTTCACTGTCATAGTGTACTTCCATTTTTTATGTTTTGGTTGTAAACTTAGCCTTGAAGGGTAGGCTTTCCATCCTTCATTTTTATTTTTTTAGTCTCAGAAAAAATTTAGGCATATTTCTGATTTTTATACCTTCAATTGGATATTATAGATTTACTTTCCGTTTGGAGGAAGGAAAATAAAGGAGGGTAATATGGAATAGTAGAGAGTAAGAGGGAAGGAAGATAGAGAAGTATTAAGGTAAAACATTCAAGGAATAAGAAAGAATATCATTAGTTCATATACTTTTCTTTTGGTAACTCAAGGTTATATGTCCTATATGCCCATTTTGCTTGAAGGAAAGAGGAAGGTTTGGGAGACCTTAGGCTCATTTGAAAAAAAAAATGTAATTAAGCTCAAAGATACCCAAAGGTTTTGTCCAACATCTGCTCTAGGATACAGCTGATGCATTATGGTAAATTAACTATCATACTTGGTTCCAAATGCAAAAAAAAAAAAAAGTCAATTTATCAGTTGTCCCACCTGAGAAATAACTCACTCATATTGTGGCAATTGGTGGTATGCTCACAGCTTTGTTAGGAAGGAATTAGAGTCTTTTCCCAGGAAAACTATACTATCCTACCTTACTTCACTGCCAGGGACTGCCAACAGGTTGAACTAGTTTGTGAACGGAGTGCTACAACGTGCTTAATGGCAACAGAGACTGGCTAAGTGCCTAAAAATGGGGCTATGAGCATGGCTCTCAGAGGCAGTGAACAGGTCCACCATGTCAGAAGTTTGGAGAGAACTACACCCATATTCCCAAATATTTTTTATAAATATTTGCATACATATAAAGGGGAATATGCTATACAGAACTGCATTGGTATGGATCTTGGTCTATTAATATAAATTTAAGGTCAATTTTGTTATATTTTGTATATGTATTTCTGATCTTGATAAAGATATTGTGATTGTACAGCTCAATTAAAAATATAATGGATAATTTAAAAATATAGGTAGAGAATCATCTATAATTGTCAAACTAACCATATTAGTTAGGTTAT
>NW_026067917.1:13483343-13617437 GCF_014885135.2 Alexandromys fortis
TGTTGACTCCTGCCTTGGCTTCATGTCAGCAAACACAACACATTACATACTCTAAATATCTCTTATTAAAATTCATCACAGTACCCATCTCTTCTACCTATCTGAGGTAGACAAGCACCGAACTTATTGATTACCATTCAGACAGGTGTACTGAGGGTTCTTATGTCAACTATTAGCCTGGCTTATCATATACTCTGACTTTCTTATCATGGGAATATTGTCACTAATTTTTGTTTGTTTCTCAGAATAACATGTATCCATAAAACAAAATATCAAAAGGTAGAAATAAAATTAGCAAGAGTTGCCTCTACTTTATTATCACATGGAAGCACTTCATATATTTGTATCTTTTCTTTGCCTAGAATTCATCTCTCTCTTTTCAAACTCTAAACATCTGACATGGCTTGCTCAGGATTTATATTTAAGAGTTTTAGTTACCTAGTGTTTGAAATTTTCTGATTTCTCATTAAGAAAGGTTCAAACATGAAAACTCCAATTTTTGTTATGTGTTACTCAGTTTCTATAATAATATGTTTGTGTAGAAGCACTCTCCCCAGCTTAGCTACTCCATGATCTGATTGCATTTTCTTTTATTTTAACTTCTTCGGGTGCCTGGGGGTAGAAAATAGTTCTGTTAAATATTTGCTTAGTTTTACACTTATCAATCATTAATTCATTCACAAACTCTCTGCTAGAATACCCACAATACCTGCAAAAACATTAAATGGGAAAAATAAGTAAAGAACATTAAAGTCTAAAATAAAGAATATTTTCAGTTTTTCTTAATTTTAAAATTGTTCATTTATTTGTGTGTATGTGTGTAGTTGTGCAAGTTCCATTGCATTTGTGTAGGGATGAGAGCACAACACCTGAGAGTCAGTTCTAGCCTTCTTCCATGTGGATCTTGGGAATGAAACCCATATCATAAGAGGAAAAACTCCAAGTGCCTTTACCCACTAAGTCATATCACTGGTATTTTCCTTGTTTTTAAGGTACTGACTCTCTTTCCCTGAAGCTATCAATTGCCACTAGCTCCACAGCTAGGGTTAAGGTTTTATACCTACCTCTCCTCAATACACTGAGAATTTGTCTGGCTTCAGCTAGCATAGTTCTTGGGCATGCTTTCATAATCACTCTGATTTGATATGGTTTGAGCTAGCATAGTTCTTGGGCATGCGTTCACAATCACTTTGATTTTATATGTGCAATTGGCCTGCTGCTTCAGTGAAACACTGTTTCCCTATGGGTGAGGCCCTTGGTAGATCCACAAAGATTCAGTGCATGGCCATACACTCAAGAGTACGGACAGCACATATTGGACTTGGATTTTTTTTATAAATGAGGACACAAAATTGAGATGGTTGGGAATGGATCTGGGAGGAGTTCAGGGAGGGATAAATTTTTACCAAAATAGGCTATTAGAAATTCTCAGTCTATCAAAAGTATGCTGAGGATAAGATGTATAGAACAGTACTGCAAAGCTTAAGTAGAATTTGAATGCATGAAAACAGTGGCACGAAAGATGGAGAACCAATTAAATGAAATTAAACAGTTGTTTCTTTATATAGAATATAAAGTGTTGAAATGCTATTTAGAAGTGGGCTTTCTTTTGAGGGATACATCTTGTCTAGAACAATCATCAAAGGTCAAAAAGAATAACCAAAAAGAAAACAGAAGACATTGAGTATAAGAAGCATTAAAAAAAAAAAGGCAGAAAAGATAAGGAACATAGAAAGAAAACAATAAAAAACAAAAGGGCAATATAGATTTTAAAAAACAAAATAATATGTACAAATTAAAACACATAGATAATTGCATAATGCAGTATATGTAAGGTATTCCCTGTGTAAACACACAACTAGAATTTGAACTTAGTAGACAGAATTTTAAAGACATAATATATAATATAAATATCATATATTATATATAACATTTCCTTCATAGCTCAGCAAGTACTTAAAAATGCTTGCTCAGCATCAGCAGTGGCATTAGGTGCAGGAGAGTTGGGATCCCCGCAATGGCCAGAGCTGACAAATTCAGCTACCACTCACGCCCAGATCCATGGCTTTGAGTTGACCCTATTCCATCTATGACCTGGAGCCTGTGAAGGGGCAGGTCCTGTGAAACAATAGGTGCAGCTGAAAAACATTGAAGCTCTCGGTATTTACATATCTAATAAAATAGTATAAACAGCAACTGAACCAAAAGTAGAAATAAACAAACCCATCATTATAAATGGTGAGGTTAATATACCTCTTCTAGTATTTGACATAAGTCAGTTAAAATGAGAGATGGTACAGAAGAACTGAATTGCACTATTAAGCAAGCTGACGAAAGAAATTCATCTACAGATTACTATGCAAAACAACTGAAGAATATACATTCTGTTCAATATATACAAAATTATACCCAAACTCAACTATATTTGATTGATAACAATAAGTGTCAGATCAATGGCCAGAGTATATCATCTGGCTACAACAGAGTTAAAATTTAAAAATATAAAATTTAAGTGACTTATAAATTGAGATAAAACATTTCTGTTTGACTTTTTGCTGTTGTTATTGTTTCGTGTGTTTGTGCATTTTGTTTTGTTTTATTTCATTTTTTTTGTGTGTGTCTGGGTTTCCTTGACTCCATGGTTTGTTTTTTTCCAATTCCACCTATCTCTACAAATTTTATAATTTTATTTTTATTTACAATGGAACAGTATTTCAGTGTATATGTACTACATTTCATTATCAACTCATGATTAAGACATTCAAGGTGTTTCTATTTCTTAAATATTATGAATAGAGAAGCAAGACTGCTCTACAAACATGGCCAACCTAGTAGGATGCCCAGTCCTTTGGGCATATGCCCAGGAGTGGTGTTGATAAATCATATAGTAGGGGTCTGGTTGTTGGTGTTGTTTTGAAAGCTTTTGCGGATTCTCCACACTGAATCCCAGACTGGCTGGATCAATTTGTAACCCTACCACGAAGGAGTGAGGGAGTGAAGGTCCCTTCATTCACATATTCTATCATTTCTTGCTGGGTGTTTCACTTGTTTATTGATCTTCACAATTCTGACTGAAGTGTGATTAAATCTCAAAGTTGTTTTGATTGGCCTCTCCCAAATTGTAAGGGATGATTAACCTTTTATTGAAAGATTTTCTTGAGCCATTTTTATTTTTTCTTTTTTGAACTCTTGTTCAGATACCAAGTCCATTTTAAGGGTTCTTTCTTTGACTATGTGGTTTGAGTTTTTTATATATTCCAGGCATTAATTTTCTGTCAGATGTATAGCTGGCAAAGATTCACTCCCATTCTGAGAGCTTCTTTTTCACACAATTGTTTGTTTAGCTGTGTAGAAAGTTTCTGGAGGTCTTACTTGTCCATTGTAGTACTTCATTTTCAGGTAAATGGAGTCATATTCAGAAGTACTTTAATATACTTATGTCCTGTAGGGTACCAACTCTATTTTCTTACAGCAGTTTCTTTGTTCTCGATTTCATATTTAGGTTTTTGATCCATTAATAATCTGTACAAGGTAATTGACGTAGGTCTAATTTTCACTCTTCTGCAGGTATAGTTTTCCCAGCACCATTTGCTGAAGATGCTGTCTTTTCCCAGCACACACACACACACACACACACACACACACACACACACACACACGGGCTACAAGAAGTACAACAGTTCCGGCAGTATTTTGGAGAAGGTCTGGAAGGTGAAAGTTACAGGTCATAGGACCAGTGGATATGGAAAGCAGCAGGACCTAGTGCCCACGTGAAGGCAGAGTATGGAGACTTCTAGATTGTGGCAGGACCACAGGGGTCAAATCTTGTAGACTAGAATAGTAGGTATCTGTTTGGAGATTGCATATAAGAACATTCTGGTGGCATTTTGAAGGTAGTCTTCCTTTCTTCCCAAATCTGATGAGCTATGAAAAGAGTGTAACTATCTGAAAACCCCATACCTTGTAATATGGATCCAGGAGGGCTCTGACTGGTCGCGTCTATGTGTATTTACATGCGGTATAAAATTCAAACAAACAAGAGCGAGCTGCCAAATCTAAAGGGTGAGTGTCGAGAAAAACTTTTAGTCAGGTCTGAGAGTCACCCTCTTCTCTCCCACCTACCATACCCAGCTAAGCGTTATGCTTTATTACTGTATCTTCCCAAACCTCCTTCTCTGCTACAAAGTTCCTAAGACTTGCATTGACCACTAACATCATTTACATCTTAAGAGGGACTCTCTACCCTCAATTCCAGACCTCTCTCCTCTTGGCAAGGAAGGAAAGATTGCTGATCACCACAATGCTTCTGTTCTGCCCAATTTTAAACCACTCAGCACTCATGGGTGAAGTATAACTTCTAAAATGAAATGTACAAAAAAATTAAACCCTGGATTTGTACATTATTCTTCCCTCTGTACTAGAAAAGTGACAGGTCAAGTACTATGAATGTTCCCTATGGGCTTTGATTAGCAATTCAACTTCACATGACAAATAAGAAGAAACCCCTATTAAGCAGCCTAATTTATATATAACCAATCTCAATTGAGATGTCATTTCCGTAGGAAGGATGCATGGGTCTTCTACTTCCTGCACTAGTAAATACAACTATCAGCAGTTTTCTCAGAAATAAAGTTGTATTTTCTTTAATAAGATTTCAAAAAACTTGAACCACGTCTACTTTATTACCATATACAAAGTAGGACAGTACTAGACAGTGCACTTAATGTACTGATAAATGAAATCAAAGGGCATCACGGTTTCTTTCCACCCCCATTCTTGCTCTTGTAGTATAAGACCGTGTGCTTGTATCCTCTGTTGATTCATATACTTGTCCTTAAGTTTAATACATCTAACTTTATACTCTTTGCCAAGTGTACACCATTTTCCTTTTTTCATCTTGTCTGGTTAACTTTCAAGAACCTCATGCTTTTAGCACATTGAAAAGTATATACTCTCAAAACTCTGCTTAGGGAACTGGACCTTTTTGTGTATAGGCTGTAATTGCTCTTATATGACACAAGTTTTTCTCTTGGTTATGTCTATTAAGTCCTGGCTTGTTTGAGGAAAAGGGTAAAATTGGGTAATATGAGGAATTGTTTGGGTGCTGTAACAGAGACTAGTACAAGACTACATCTGACTCCTTGGAAGAGAGGAAAAGAAATGAACAGAAATAGGTCTAGGAAGCCCCACAGAAACATAAATCTTATTATCCACGGCAAATGTGTACAAACCTCCCTGGTGTTTTGTGAATGAGTTTTACTAATGTCTTTCATTTAAAAAGATGACTGAACCTCTTCACTTATAGTACTACACGTCCTTCCTTAGAAGTAGGAGGCACAGAGGTCTTTGTCCTTATCACAGATAAGCACTGGGGCAGTACTTCTCAACCTGTAGGTCATGACCTTTGGTGGCTAAATGACCCTTTCACAGGGGTTGCCTAAGAACATCAAAAAACAAAGATATTTACATTACAATTCATAACAGAAGCAAAATTAGTTATAAAGCAATGAAAATAATTTTGGGGTAGCATTGTTGTTGCCTTCTAACTTTAATCCGTGGTGATCTGATAAGACACAGGTGGACACTGATATTTTTTTGTATCTGTGGAGGTTTCCTTTGTTTCCGAGTATGTGGTCAATTTTTGAGAAGGTTCCATGAGATGCAGAGAAGGTATATTCTTTCCTATTTGGGTGGAGTGATCTATAGATGTTTGTTAAGTCCAATTGCTTCATTACTTCCAATAATTCTCTTAATTCTCTATTAGGTTTCTGTCTGATTGACCTGTCCATTGGAGAGAGGTGTATTGAAGTCTCCTACTACTAGTGTGTGTGGTTTGATGTCTGCCTTGAGTTCTAGTCATATTTCTTTTACATAAGTGGGTGCTTTTGTATTAGGAGCGTAGATATTCAGGATTGAGATGTCATCCTGAATTGTTCCTGATATGAGTATAAAGTGTCCATCTCGATCTCTTCTGATTGATTTTAGTTTGAAGTAAGTTTTGTTAGAAATTAAGAGAGAGCACGAGCAAGGAACTCAGGACCGCGAGGGGTGCACCCACACACTGAGACAATGGGGATGTTCTATCGGGAACTCACCAAGGCTAGCTGGCCTGGATCTGAAAAAGTCTGGGATAAAACCGGACTCGCTGAACATAGTGGACAATGAGGACTACTGAGAACTCAAGAACAATGGCAATGGGTTTTTGATCCTACTGCACGTACTGGCTTTGTGGGAGCCTAGGCAGTTTGGATGCTCACCTTACTAGACCTGAATGGAGGTGGGTGGTCCTTGGACTTCCCACAGGGCAGGGAAACTTGATTGCTCTTTGGGCTAATGAGGGAGGGGGACTTGGTTGGGGGAGGGGGAGGGAAATGGGAGGTAGTGGCGGGGAAGAGTCAGAAATCTTTAATAAATAAAAAAAAAAAGAAAATAATTTTAAGGTTGGGGATCACCATAACAAAGAATTGTATTAATGGCGTTGCAACATTAGGAAGTTGAGAACAACTGCACTAGAGGAACCTGGAATGTTAAACACATAGGATTATTTCTTCAAAGGATGTGTAACCTTTTAGCAACACAGAAGGCTGGGAGAAAAGTAGGTAAGAGCCTGGTGAACTTTGCACTCTCTGTGTGGTAGGAGACCATAGCAGATCTACCTCCAGTACCTTATTGTAAGCTTCTTTTTCTCAATCTATATAGTCCATCTCTATGGAAGGTGTAACAACTTTACATAGGGGTTTGATGTAATCATATCTGATCTTTATATAGCTTACTTTGTGCCTTATTGTGCATATGGGATTGAGTTGACTCTGACCAAAAAAGTTTTTGACAAGTTGCGCTATGCTTAAATAAACTACTTGGGGTCGGACTCACAGAGTATGAATCAACACCAGCTACTGAGTGGTGTTGAACTGAACTGCCTTCCAGCCTCTCACACTTCATTACTCTGCTGGCTGTGATAGTGGCAGAGATGCCTGCACCCAGGATCTATTCCTGAGGGTCATTCCATCCTCTGCCACACATACTCCTCAACCTGCCAGGTTTAGCCCAAATCCCACATCCAGTATACCAGCATTGCTTGGCCACCCCTGACTGTTTCCACAAACAAAGTCAAGATGTCTACCGGGACCTTCCCTGTTTGCTCCCCAGCCTAAAGGGATCTAATGTGTCACAGCTAACCTCTCGTCCCACAGAGATCTACCTCTACACTCAACATCTAGACTAGTAAAAATATCTTGCACACCAGCCTAGTCTCTTCCATCTACTTGACTTCACCCTACTTAAGACATTAACAACGTCTAGGCCAAACCAGCAGCACATCCTCTCTTCTGCTCCAGCATGTTCTGTACATATCAAAACCGACTAACAAAAGAAGTCCAAATGTCCACATCTTATCCTAAAAATATAAACATGATGAAAAGTCAAGCCAGTAACTCCCCTCCAAAACCTACCAGACCTGTAGAAATGTTTGTTAACAGACTTACCTGGATGAATCCAAGTACACAGAATTAAAAGAAGAGCCACTAAATTCATCAAACAATTTAAGGAGTTTAAATAAACAGCTCAATAAAACCAAGGAGAAAGAACTTAAGGAGAATTTAATGCCTGAGTAATGAACAAAAAAAAAATTATCAACAGAGGACTGATCAAAATGATAAAGTTCAACCAGGACTTGAAAAATAAATTCAATAAAGAAAAACACTTTAGAGGACTCAACCTAAAATGAAGATAGAAGTGAAAAATCCAGTAGCACAACTAAAAAATCAAAGAAGAGCCTTACAACAGAAGACAGAGTATCAGCACTGTAAGAAAATTAGAAGATCAAGACCAAAGAGGCAAAGAATATGAAAAATCAGATAAATCAAACCCAGGAAAGAAATATAAAGGAAATGTAGGACACTATGAAAAGCCGAAACCCATCAAATTATAAGCATAGATGAGGGATAAAAATCCCGTCAATGGCGTATACAAGATCTTTAACAAGATCTTAAAAAAAAAAAAAACCCTGACTAAGGAAAGGCATTATACATTCATACGTAAGAAGCACATATAACACCAAATAAACAAAAACTAAAGAGAAAATCTCCATGGCATATTATTGCTAAAATACTAAGTATACCAAACAGGGAAAAGGTATATCGAAAGCTTCAAAAAAACAAAACAACAAAACACAAGTCATGTGTAAAAGAAAACACATCAGATAACAGCTGATTTTTCAATGATAACTTTGAAGGAAGATTCTGCAGCAAAGCATTCCAAAGCTGTGAGATTGGTTCTTCTCGAAATATCATAAGCTAGGCCCTTCAAATCTCATCAACAAGATTGCTTAGGCAAAAGCTGAACAAGAACAATAGACATGATAATATGACTGATGGTGGGTGGGGTAGGGGTAGAGCCCTAAAGCCCTCAACCCCAACACAAAATACTACTGAAACTACGGAATGTTGAGAGCAGAACTGTCTTCTACCAGCAAGAGTACTCCAATTGGTTATTTAATACCAAATAGTCAGCCCTAAAAACGCATATAGTACATAGAAGTAAGATCAAACAGACTAAGTAGGCTGTATTTATGTATTCATGAAACACCCCCACTCCAATCGCCCATACACATATGCATAAACAATTCATGGCAAAGAAGGTTATGGATTTGAAAACCAGAAAGGAGAGCTCTGAGTGACTAAAGGGAAGGGATAAATGTAATAATACTATAGTCTGAAAAATAAAAGAAACAATTTTTTTTAAAAAAAGTATGAACAAAGCAGATACAATTCCTGGCCCTTTAGGACTCCTCTGAGGTAGCAGAAAACAGAATATTCATCTCAACATTCTCAAGCAGGTTGACTGCAGCAGTGTTTGATTGAAAGGCTCTTTTAAGTTCATTTTTGAGTCTGGATTCCAGCCTCGCTATCTTATTTGGTTACACATGTATGGAAAATGTTCTATTTAATAATCCTAATAAGAACTTGGTGTATGTGCATGTATCTACCCATGTGTTGAGTATATGAGAAGTTTCCCATGGTGTGCTTATAGGTGATTCCGTGGATACAACTATTAAGTACTTTGTTACTCTTAGTGAGCTGGTTTAGGACTATGCTGTCTAACCCTGCCTTTTAATAATAGCAAATATTTAAAATTATCAAAAATACAAGTTTCCCTATGTAGAAGTCACACAGTACGTGAAATTTAAATGCTAAAGCAGACCTTTTTGAGAAGACTCAAATAAACCCAAACAAGCAAATTAATTCTGAATAAGTAGTAACAATTTTATTTTAACTCAACGTGCTGAAACACAAAATCTATTTCCAACATCAAGACACAAATAGTATGTATCTCATCATAAAACACCAATTGATTAAATAAAGGCCCAAAAGTTAAATGTTTATATATCTGAATCTTGAAGGAAGTCAACTTCCTTCAGAACTAATAATTAAATAACTTTAGCAGAACTTTATTTCCATAAATGGGCTCAATTCATTTTTAAGCAATGCAAAATTGACCAGATTATAGTATACAATAAGCTTTACTAACAGGAAAATATTTAAATATAAGTATTCCTTCTCAGACACAAAGTTCACATACAACAACAGAAGATACAGTGTGATTTCATTCCTAGTAAAGAGTCTTGCATTTGAGGCACTCAGTATTTGTTCAGCTAGACCTAACATTTACATCATTCCATGAACACTTAAACTGGGGCTCACAATCTATATATAAAAAGGTTTGCAAAATATTCTCATGTGTGCTGAAAGTGCTGTATTTATACTCTGAGAACACTGAAACAACTCACTCACTCACCCACTTAAGACCAGGCACGTCCACGTCAGGTTAGTTTACCTCTTAAATTATGTGGCGTTTAGTAAACTTGCTGAGCTGGATTTTCATGAAGCTGACACAAGTCTTCACTGCATTTTTCTAACAATGAATACTATCTTTGAATCCTCATTGTGTGTGTGTGTGTGTGTGTGTGTGTGTGTATTGGTGGTGCTATGGATCCAACCTAGGGAGATCACAAATGTTGATCCCTCTACCACTGAGCCACTCTCAAAGCCCTTATCTTTAATTTTATATAAAAAAATTCTCCTTAGAGCTTATATACAAAATTTTAAATGGGCAAATTAAAGTTTTTGACAATTTAAAGTTTCAATTAGATCTTGTTAAAAAGTAAACCAGTAATGCTCATGACACTTTTAAGATATTTAAAGCCATTATTTTAAAACTTAATCACACTTGACATCCTAAACCAGCAGTTTTCCTATTTTATCATGCAGAATGCTGGTCACATTTTTGAGGATTACACTGTCTTCTGGAAATCCACTGTCTTCTCAAATAAAACACACTAAAATGAGATATATCAATTTATCTGAACTTTCAGCATATATAACTAAGTCCTATTTTTATGAATTCAGTCTTAACATATTACACACAGCCCAAGGGAATAGAGACACAAACACACACTGACCTCATACAAATGACCACATTTCATTCAAGGTTCTCCAATAGCTATTTGAAGACAGTGACACAGAAGTATTTAAGGAGGTAACATCAGCAAGCCATCTTATGGCACCTTCATATTTGTGCTCAAATATCAAAACACAATGAAAGTAAAAAATGAAAAAGGCACAAAAAACAGTATTTCTAAATCTTAGTCAAAAGAACAGTTTTCCAATGGCTACATTTTTGAATTGCAGTATTTAGAACCACTCCTTGAGTTCTGAGGAAAGCTTTGTTTAGGTGACTAGAGGTCTAACAGGAGCAAACTGGTAACTTGTAAGACAAAGATCGCATTAGACAGAATTCGTACCTATTTTGACCAAGTTTTATATAATTTAAAAATGAGGGAAGTATGTGGGTGAAATGCTATAATGCCTCTCCGATAAGAATATATTAACAGCCTTTTATCACTGACTCAAGAACCTATGCTACTGAAAAATATGCATATAAAAATAAAACACTGTATGATTCTGTGAGTATAATGGTAGGCATTGTATCATCACAAAAGTGGGCATTGCAGATAACATTGATATTTGTAGAGCACAGTGTTTGACATTTTTGGTACAAAATATGTTAGCAAACTAAAAACAAAAATCTTTATAAGAAAATCCTTAAGATTATCAATAAACATTTATAATGACCACTATATGGTATTACTACTGATTTCATTATGTTTAGAAATGTAGACCAAATTAATGAGAATCAGTTTACAATGTGCCAAATATAGAGCAGTATTTTTATGATATGTGACAATATATTCCACAGCTGAGTGGAATCTTTATTTTTTAATAAGAGGATAGGAAAATCTTGTATTAAAAGTCTATGTATGTATGTATATATGTATTTGTATGTGTACAATGCTAATGTAACAGGCTTCACACTATGGTGAAATTAAGGGAGTAAATTTTTGCTTGTAATGATTCTCTTATACAGGGTGAAGCCCACTATCAGCTAAAAAACTATCAAAATAATTCATTCCATTTTAACTTAACAAAGATGCAAACTAAAATATCTAAAAATATGATTTTTGCTTGTTTGCTCTTGAGAACTATGCTTATTAGACATTTTCCTCAATGTAAGTATTATAGGAATACTTCCATTAACATCCAATACTCTATAGTAAAAAATAGAGTATATTTGAAAACCATAAGCTCAATTTCTTTGTTCTGAATTTTAAAACTAAATAAACTAATGACACAAATTTTAATATGGGTAATAAAGCTATCTAGGCAAACATACAGCCATATGCACCTGTTTTTCTAGTAACATTCTCTGTCTTTGCGTAGGAAGCACATTATCATGCTTGAGTCATATATGATCTGACAGTGACCACTTCTTCTCTAGGACAATGCATCCAAACACATCTTCCAACTATCAATCTCCAAATATCTGGGTATTTAAAGCTAAGTTCATAATAAAGAACTGGCTCAGAAAAAAAATGATATAGTTTTTCTGTTCACATTATGCAAAATTTTAGCAATCTACAAGTTAGTTAGTAACTGAAGTGGCAAGGAGAAAACAAGGGGGAAAACATTTTCTAGAGTGGCTGCATACACTTTCGGAGGGTTCCCTATTTTCCCACGCATCTCCCACAGGCAAACATTATCCACTCATTGTTTAAAAGGAAACAGATTGTACAGGACTCATTTATTGTTAGGTGCCTTTTCCAAAGTGTGGTAAAACAGTCATAAATTCAATAACGACTATTTGAAACCCAAATCAATTTATCTATAATCAAGCATATTCTTATGCATTATCACAAACATCCAAGTGGGCTCCATGTGTCATATAAACTTTCAAATGTTAAAACGTAATTATATCTTATTAATCCTGTCAAAAGGAAGAAAATATATATGTACCATTCATCATAGAAAAATTACACATTAAAAGTGCATATATATGTATATATATGTATCTTTCTTAATTGGCCCACTCATGAAATGTACATTTGGTCATCCTCACTTTAACATCTACTGAATTATTCTTTCAGCTATAAGTCAATAGAAATGTAAAACATTAGCAAAAACCATGCTTTCTTCTTACTGAAATCTTAACTTCAAATCATTTCTCAATCATTGAAAATGCACATAAAACCAGTTTCTTAAGTAATTGATATATAGATAAACACCAAAAATTTAACTAAAAGTTTAGGTCAACTCATGGCTTATCTGCTCATTGAAATGACAAATAAATTAACCGGAGCAGTGTATGGCCATCCCTTACCTCAACAATAACAGGTTCTTTAGTGTCAACAGAACTGAGACTGGAGGCGCCTTTGGCAATCTCCAAATCAAGGAGAACCTAGTTTTAAACTTGGAGATTGCATAGAACAAAACCTATGAAATTCTTTTGTTCCTAAAATAATGGAAGATCCTTTTCAAACTCAGTGTCTTCAGTTATCAATACTACTGCATTGTGGAGCTAGTGCAATCCTGCAAAGCCTTGGCAAACTGACAAGGCACAATAAAAAAATTAAACTACTATATGAACAAGAGAAGTCTGAAGATAATTTAAGGCCTTGAAGTGAATTAATCAGTCTGATTTAAAGCTGAAGTAGAAACCATAAATTATCCACCTGAAAGCAAGTAATAAGCTTTTCCAGCTTCTATTCTGTGGACAAGAGACAGGAGCAACTGTGGCTTATGGTTTCTATTGGACTCCTTCTGGACCTGCGGAGTAAAGGCAATCCATTTTCCTACTGTCCATGGAAGACTCAAGACTGCTTTAGCCGCTTGCGTGGAATACCAAACTGTGGACACTGTGCAGATGCTAGTGCTCGGAAGGCTTCTGCCACTAAATGAGGATGAGATTGAATCATGGACTTCCAACCTGGTGTTTCCATAATGTCAGTTGCTTGGCTGAAATAGAAGATTAAATGATGTTTACTAAAAGAATACTTCTCAACTGCATTGTTGAGTTATCACTTTTGCTTGTTTGCCTTTTTTTAATTTGTCGATTTTGAAATTTGAGATAATGTTCTACCTCTTTCCAAACATTCATCTGAATTCTTAAAAACATTATCTTGATCTTATTAGCATTTCTGTCAAAACTGAAAAGATTTGTTTGAACCCTGGGAATGTGCACTGGTTCTCATAGCTCTCCAATCACTGTTAACAATTTCTATTCCAAGTACTTGATGATCTATTTTCTTCTTACCTCCTACAGGTCTTCTCTAGAGTTCCAGTTTTTCCCTTACACTCTTTACCTCTTACTACACTACGTTTTTTCCCCTCATCTATTAGTCACATTTTTAATGATCTCACCCAGTCATTAGAGACTGACAAGTTAAATCCTAGTGCTTCCCCACAAGGTTCATCATTAATCATCTGCTCTTTTTCATCTGAATGAGCCTCAAGTCTCACAGATTCAGCACTGTCACACAAGAACTCATCATCTTTCTCCTTTTGTTTATCCTTCCTTTCGGCTGAAGCTTTCACCATTGCCCAGTGATTTAATTTAAATACCTGAGAGGCATCCTAGAACCAGTCCTCTAATTAAGCATCAAAGTAACATTTTAATTCCAAAAGTCATCAAGAATCATAAATTAATCCTCATAATCTCACAACTGGATCATTATCACATTCTCCTAATTTTTGTCTTTAATCTCATGTCTCTTACTGCAGCTTCTATAACGTTGCTATAGCAACAGGAATAGGACTGTATTATACCATATTCCACCCTCTCCTTTCCCCATATTTAAGGTTTAAAAATGAGAAATGTCCAGGGAGGTGGTAGGGCACAACTTTAATCCCAGCACTCGGGAGGCAGGGGCAAGTGGATATCTGTGAGTTTGAGGCCAATCTTGTCTACTGAACGAGTTCCAGGAGAGGCTTCAAAGCTACAGAGAAACCCTGTATCGAACCCCCCCCCCACACACACACAAATGTGGTTCCATCCTCCTTATTGCTTTCCATTCCACTTTTATGCTCCAGTTACTGTTACTATTTTATTTACTGTGTCCTATACGTACAACATGTTCTCAATGAGTAATTGGAAAAGGAACATATTAGTTCTTTATCCTTTTCTTCTCTCTATTACATTATTCCAACTTCCCTTCGCCCATCTGTCAATCTGCAGAAACAATGCTGAGAATGGAAGGGTTATCGTGTTCAATCAGAGGCAGTAACCATTACTGGAGATTTATTATACTTCACGTCACTGTCAAAAGTCCTAATGTTGCACTGTTTCAAGGATCTGATCTTTGCTTGCTTTCTCTAGCTTTTATTCACTATCCACCTACTTCGCACACCCTTTATTCTGCTTTTCTATGATATAAATGAAGCTAAATTCCATTATTCATTGCAATTATTTGCTTAATCAATCTGCTATACACCATAAACTACGTGCATAGAGGGGAAACATTTGCTATGCTTGCCTCCATATTCTCTGTACTGAGCAATAGTGTTCTAGAAACTCAGTAAACAAATAACCATGCATCTCTACAGAGGGCTATATACTTTGTTTTGTGCAAACCCTTTCAGTCCGTCATTTCTGCTATTTCTTTTTTATTCCTTCTGCAACCTTTTATTCATGTTTTGAAATGAAGTTCAGCCTGATCTTTGAAGCCATTCCTAACCCCCATGGCTTAGTCAAGTCATATCTTCTTCTATCATTGCCACTTTAAAATAAAAGGGTACATATGTGTGCATCTATCTCCATTAGATCAATTTCTTAAAAACAAAGACATTTCATCAAATGTCATTTTATATGCAGTTCCTTAGAGAAGTGCTCAAAATATAATGAACGCTAAGTATATTGAACTAATAGTAGCTGATATCAACAAACTATATGCTTTGCCCAGCATTTACTACCATGGCATCATTGTTTAAAATTTTAACTAGTTGTTTAGGACCACAATGCTACTTATTAATTTACTTTAAACTTTTCTTTTAATGATTCAGTAAGTATTTACTGAAACTGCACATAATACCAAAATGAATAATCACCTCTTATTCTAATAGAAGAAAAGTCGTATGACTTATTTTCTTAACAGAGTAAATAAATCTTGAAAAACTAAAACTAAAGCTATGCAATAAAAATCAAAGAGAGCTATTGCTGCTAATGCACCATGTTAACTTCATACCCTGATAACCCTATGGGGTCACACACTGGGCAGTAAACAGGACTCCCACGGACTTAAAAAACAGAACAATGCTTTACTTTCAGAAAACAAAATTTACAAACTAATATGAAACTAACAAATGCAATGGGAAAAATTTAAGTGAATGACCACTGCCCCTTTTAAATTATCTTTTATCAACTATCCCCACCCCTTGCAATAATGTATTTTGTTATAGATATCACATAGTGGCCTGTAACTCAGTATGTCAGCTTTTGATAATTTTCAAAACTAGTAAAATTGAGGAGTTTATGGGTAAAACTAATTAAAACTTTACAAAGAAATCTTTATCAATACTTCCTTTTGCTATCTCAAATAATTACAAAGAATACTCTAAAATAAGAGAAGAAAAAAATTGAAGATTACTTCTAATACTTTGCACATTTGATCTAGAATCAGCAGGATATAGCAATCACCCACCTCTGAGCAATCAACATGCTACTGATTTAAAATATTAGGCAGATTATGTAAGGAGTTTGGTTGATCTAAACAGTAGCAAGTTAGCTCTTAAGCAGCAAGTCTCTGAGAGAGATGACAGTCTAGAATACACAGCAAGACCTTGATTCAAAAAGAAGCAAATGCTCAACAAACAAACAAACAAACAAACAAATGAGTTTCGTGGACCTGTGAAGTCCTTCTAGTCTCACTATCTGAGACTAGAACAGGAAGAGTCAAATGTGAACCAATCCTAGAAAATTTACCAAGATCTTGCCACAAAAAGTGTTAAAATTCAGGTGGCTCTGTGGGAGTCCCTGTGAAGCATGTGAAATCCAGGGTTCCATCAATAAGCATTATCAAAATCAGCAAGAAAAATTAACAACTTCTAAGGAAAATCTTGAGGATGTGGTCTTCCTTAATGCTTTCTGAGAGGACAGATGCCAGATTTCTAGCAATGCTCATAACGCCTGTACTCAGCTGTACACTGTGACATTTGCACATGTATTCAAGAAATTAAGAGCACCCATCCCAGTTTGCCCGAAAAGTCAAACTACCAGAAATTCACCAAAAGCAGTCAAATTATTATTATTTTTTTTTTTTTACATAACTGGCAGTTAGTTTCATCAGGAGTCACACTTATTGGTCATGAGCAAAAGACTATACAAACACTTCATTGAACTTATGCAGACTAAAACTGATGTCATCTTACTTGTTATTCCAGTTTTTCCCATCCTTACATCCAAGTTGTCGAAGTACACTGCACCTGCATTGAAAATTTAAACAGGGTTTAAGAAAAGCCCACTGAAGAAATGTTAAATGTGTCATAGGCACTGAAATTCAAGTATAGCTTACCTATTAATAAAGTCTATTGCCTGGGCTTTCAACTGTTCTGCACTGTGCAAATCTGCAAGGACAAGGGTATCAGCAACATTATCTACTGAGAGGCTACTACACAAAGCTTCTTCACACATGACCTTCAGCCGTTCCAGTGCATACTACCCAAGAGAAAAACATAATCATTAAACATTTTTTCCAGTTATTTAGGGTGTAAGTACCTGTTGTACCTTAGCAGATAAAGCTCAAGAAAATTTGGTCTGGACTAATGTTATTTTTAAATAAACAAACTGCAGCTTTAGCTTATGAGGACAATGTAAATGAATACATTTAGGAGAAACGCTAATTTGCTTTAGAAATCGTAAGTGCAAAATCTGGTGGATTGTAATGTAAGATTTTCTTCGTAGGACAGCTATCTTAGTACCCAGTTATCCTAAAGAGTGCATGGTCAAGTAAACATTTCTTGTCTTCTCAAAGAAAAGAACTCAGCTGAGAGAAAATTTAAGCTGTATTTTACTTAGTAAAAGAAAGCAAAGTAGTAAGCATATTTCAAAGAGACCTGAGTGGGCCAGTCCTCAGGTAGGAGAAGCAAAAGAGCAGTCTGCAAGATTTTGTACTGTGGATTTGTGATGTCTTATGACATCATTTTAACTTTCTTCTAGGTAGCACCTTCATTTCATCTCACCATACTGTGCAAGGTCTAGAGCCGAGATGGCCTTGTTTTAAATTCCCTGTGTATTAGATCTCCACTGGTAAGTATATGCAACATTGTAAAAAGTGCCCTAAAATCTCAATTTCTCAATTCGTGGAAAGAACCCAAGCCCCGTTTCAGACCACAGAAGGGCATCCTGACTACCAGGAGACAATAGTTACTATGGCTTAGCTAGCTATCTGCCTATTCAGTACAGAAGTACTATTAACTACAGAAGTAGTGGTTGTCCAGAATGCTCTCCTGCTTCCTGCTCATATGTGCCACCAGTTAACTACTGTAACACTTCATCCTAATTTCTACAACTTCAGACTCCGCATATATCACGTATTTATTATCACTATTCAATCTTGAGTGATTTAGTTGAAAGCTAAGTAAATATTAATAACCACTAATTATTACAGTTATTAATATAAAGCTGCAGTATTAGTAGCTGTATTGAGGTTTAATGACATAAAATAAACAGTATCCAGTTAAAGATTTACTTTGATAATTTAATATCCACTGTAAACCCATCACCCACCGAAAAGAATAAATATACCCTTTAAAGTCTTTCTTCCCCATACCATTCCAAGCAATATTTGTGATGTGCTACTGAGAAATTAGCTTGCATTTTCTGAAGTTATTTGAACACATACAATCACACAGGATGTACTCGTCATCCAGCACTGCAATTCAGTGTGCCTATTTGCAGATTCATGCACATCACTGCGTATAGTTCAGCCCTAATATGAGTATCTCTCTTCCACCTCCTCCTACCAATGGACACAAGTGTGTGTGTGCGTGTGTGTGCGTGCATGTGTGTGTCTGCACACAAGTGCACGCCAGCTACCTACTGTAAAAACTCATTTTCTTTTCTAGTACTTCACACTCGGCATTTATCACATACTATTTACTTTGTCAAGACTGAGCCTTGAAGAATGACCACTGAAAGTTAAGTAAATGTTAATAATATAGAATGGACTCATTTCTAGGCCCCGCAGACTTTCCTATCATGTAGATCTTTTAGACAATTTTATTTCCATAGCATCCTACTTTATGTTACGTCATAAAACTCTTAAGTTACTTACAAACAGCACAAACTAAGTTATGTCAAAAGTTTTTATAGTTTTTTTTATGTATGACAGCCTCTCTAAGTGTAAAGTTTGCGGGGCTGCTTTTTGGTCTTTAAAATCCCATTACTTACTTTGTCTGCAGCTGCCAACAAGTTGTCAGCCATTTTATCAAGATTTGGTGCTTTTCCTGTGTAAACGAATCTCATCATTTCTTTAAAAACTTCAGGGTCTAAATCATTTATTTCCACGCGATTCTATTATTGAAAATACATAAAAAATTAGGAACAGGTAAATATATGTGAATCCACATGGCTTATTTATTTTCACTAGACTCTAGTATTGAAAACAACAACAACAACAACAACAACAACACACACACACACACACATACACAAACTAGGAATGGGAACATATGTGAATCCACACGAATCTTTGACAGTAATCAAAAAACATATATTAACATTTTCAAATTCTATTTTTAAATCAAAGTTAAGTAATCTGTAGTAACTTAATCATCCAAGCCACAGTATAGACAATTCTAACAATGAAAGCATACACTTATTTTATAACAGCTATGCTAAGTCAGAAAGTAAATACATGGATAGAGAAACCATGTTAAGTATTACCTTGTAGGAAGCTTTCCAATTTTCATAATTAAAAGAGAAAAAATATTGCAGCCCAAATAAAATTCATCTGTGTTTAGGTTCTGATCACATTTCAAAGGACAGTTACTGACTTTTCCCTGGTTGACTTTTAGGACCTAATAGAATACTTACTAAACCTTATAACCACAAACTGTATTCACAATTAGTAAGTGAAACAAGAGTCTGTACATAATTTTGATGAGAGCTCACTAGCTGAGAACACTTGCTTTTGCAAAATGCCATGTAATGTTATTTACTGGTACTTCTGTACTTATTTGAGATAAAATCCCATTTAAGCAAGACCAGTTGTTTTTATACTTTGTAGCCTTTTTTCCCATTCTCTGCTAAGATAAAGGAAGCAGAAAGTGTCATCACTTCAGAAACCATCTTGGGTGATTTTGGTGAAGTCAAGGTGTTAGGAATATAAGTAAAATCATTTGTGTAACTTAAAAACAATTTAACGTACTGCCTAAGCTTGCAACCAGGGAACTTTGATAGAGCTAGACCTCAGAAGGAAGCCCTAAGCCGTTCTGATTAGGGCATAGCTCAGGACAGGCTTTGATATGCTAACGAACTAACCCCAAAGTGGTGTTGATCTGCTGGTGAACCAATCCCAGCTGTGAGCCTTGTCAGAGAAAAGCTACCATCCAGTGAAATGATACAAAAATTGGACCTTTGGAAATGGTCCCTAGGATCACACTACTGTGCTCCAAACAAAGGTTTCTCTAGCCTAGGTTGATATTCACTTGCAAGAAGACATGAGACTATGTGGCCTGACTTCAGTGAACACTGAACTTCAGTACTGTCTAACATTAGGGGTTATTGCTGGGCTCACATATGCCCACCTGTCAGTTATATAGCCATTTGCCTATGCTCTCAAGGACCTCCTGGGACTTCCACCAGCGCCATCCTCCCAGCCTCTTCACAACGGACATGAGTTGAGCCTGCAAGCTTCTGAAGCATCCTCAATGGAGAAGACTACCCAGTGGAATCACTGCAACAGCATTTTACTCCTAGTCAACTATTCCCCACCTGGAGATATGTCTGTTTGACTTTTAAATTAGTATGCTATTATAAGGAATGTTTGTGTGAATAAAACAGGCATATTCGAAAGACAAATCTTGTGTGAGTATCCAAATTGCTGAGCAGTTCACAGCCTACATGAAACATAGCTCACCATCAAAGAGACAATATGGTGTGCCACATAAATGGAATCAGAAAACAATCAGGTGATGCTTGTCAAACATCTGAGAAAATATACCTCAAACCAAATCTAGTAAGGAGAAATAAAGACCACTTCATACTGACAAGGTAAACAGTCCATCAAAAAGGACGCATAAAACATCTTTAACACAAGTAGAATTTAAAAAAAAACTACATACAACTAGAGATAAAATTAACACAAGCATGGGAAAAGTGAGGGATTTTAAAAATACCACTCTTACTATGTGACAGATCATCCAGACAAAAATCAAGAAGTATGTAATTGAATGACCTCAAAAGATCCAACAGACCTAATAGACTAATTGACAACTTCTCCAAGCAAAAACTACAGAAAACAATTTCTTGTCATAAGCCCATGGAAATTTACCCCAAATAAGTTACAAACGTTAACATAAAGCAAATCCCAAAAAGTTCATAGCTCGAAATGTCTATGGGGCTTAGACATGTAGGAAACTTGATCCACTTAAACTAATCAGTCTAAAAGAGAAACAGAGCCAAGCGGTGGTAGCTCACACCTTTAACCAAAGTACTAGGAGGTAGAAGAGAAATGGCTGGGTGACATGGGAGATGGATATAATGCAAGAGGGGACAGGAGTTCAGGATTCAGTCTGAGGTTTTATAGAAAAAGCATCAGTCTGAGAATTCATAAGATAAATACCCTAGTTACTGAAATTGTAACAAAATCTACACATCTATAGAAAAAAGTTGACTTCCAAACATCAGATGCATTTAGAACTCCAAACAGACATTACCAGAAAAGAACTTCTCCATGAAGCATCACAATAAAGAGGTCAAATATACAAAATACAGGGTGAGAATTATAAAATCACTGGCAGCTCTCCCAGAACACCTGGGCCCAATTTCCAATGTCCACACTGTGCCTCACACCTATAATTTAATGCTAGGTCCATTCTTAACAGACAAAGAGAAAAACAAAAACAAACAAACAAACAAAAATCCAACAAACAACTAGCCCCCAAAAGACTGTCTTAAAATTTATATGGAAGTGCAAAATACTATGGATAGAGGAAACAATTTTGAATAAAAAATATACTTGATTTCAAGTTATTCTACAGAGCCATAGTAATAAGAATAGCATGCTGGTGGCACAGAAACAATACACACAGATCAACCGAACATAAAAACATAGTGGAAATAAAAGTCTATGATGTGAGATTCCCCTCCCTGTAAGCTATGAATAAGTTTTATTACCTTGGTTAATAAAGAAGCAAACTGCTTTGGCCTATGGCAGGGCAGAATATAGGTAATCAGGAAAACTACACTGAGTGCAGGAAGAAAAAAACGTGGAGTCAGGCAGAGGCCATGTGGCTAACAAGAAGCTCCAATTGACTCCCATTTTTGTGGGTCTAGAAGCCCCCCTTTTGTAAAGCTTTCTCAGGCTTTATGTGGAAATCATTGCCAAACTTTGGGTACCATTTGTAAAAGAAATCTTCTGTCCCACCTGGTCCTGCAGCTCTTCAGTCCCAAAGAAATACACAGAGGCTTATATTGATTATAAACTGTATGGTCGGTGGCTCAGGTATATTTCTAGCTAGCTCTTACATTTTAAATTAACTTGTAATTCTCCTCATTTTCCTGTGAGTTCTACATCCATAACAGTTTCAAGACTGTTGGCTGAGATGATCCAGACACACAAAACACTCCAGTCAGGACATGATCATAATCCGAAATTGTCTTTGGGTCCCCGTAAGATTATCAATGACCCCAAGCAGTAGGAAGTAGCCTAGAAAACTATGCCCACGTTGCCAAAAAATAGATTATGCATGTTTGTCTTTGTTTAGCATGTGGGTTACAAGTTGTTACAGATAATGGTCAGGAAAAAAGCTAAACAAAGGAGCTTAGATTCAAAGTTATTGTTTAGAAAAGAGAAAAAGGGGGAGTGCTGTGAGATAATGTCCGTGCACTTTGTAAAAATCTGTCACTCATATTGGTTTAATAAAATGCTGATTCACCAGTAGCCAGGTATAAAGTACGGGCAGGGCAACCAGCCTAAGAGAATTCTGAGAACTTTCCACTTTCTGATCTCTTCTTCAATTTTTTTCTTCAAAGTTCTTGGCACACAACTCTTCCATTTGTTTGGTTAGAGTTACTCAGATATTTTATGTTATTTT
The DNA here is from genome assembly GCF_014885135.2 of Alexandromys fortis. Classification (NCBI taxonomy): domain Eukaryota; kingdom Metazoa; phylum Chordata; class Mammalia; order Rodentia; family Cricetidae; genus Alexandromys; species Alexandromys fortis. Next base: position 13,505,990 of record NW_026067917.1, read on the forward strand.
GGCAATTGTGAAGAGTGATGTTTCTCTGATTTCTTTCTCAGCCCATTTATCATCAGTGTAGAGGAGGGCTGCTGATTTCTTTGAGTTAATCTTGTATCCTGCTACATCACTGAAAGTGTTTATGAGTTGTAGAAGTTTCTTAGTAGAATTTTTGGGGTCGCTTATGTAAACTATCATATCACAAGCAAATAGTGAAAGTTTGACTTCTTTTCCAATTTGTATTCCCTTGATCTCCTTTTGTTGTCTAATTGCTCTAGGTAGGACCTCAAGAACTATATTGAATAGATATGGAGAGAGTGGACAACCTTGTCTTGTTCCTGATTTCAGTGGGATCCCTGTAAGTTTCTCTCCATTTAGTTTGATGTTGGCTGTTAGCTTGCTGTATATTGCCTTTATTATATTTAAGTATGTTCTATCATATCCCTGTTTTCTCCAAAACCTTTATCATGAAGGGATATTGCATTTTGTTGAAAGATTTTTTGGCATCTAATGAGATGATCATGTGGTTTTTAGTTTGTTTATATGGCGGATTATGCTGACAGATTTTTGTTTGTTTAACTATCCCTGCATCTCTGGGATGAAGCCGACTTGTTCATGGTGGATGATGGGTCTGATGTGTTCTTGGATTCAATTTGCCAGTATTATATTGAGTATTATTCATCAATGTTCATAAGTGAAATTGGTCTGTAATTCTCTTTCTTAGTAATGTCTTTATGTGGTTTGGGTATCAGAGTAATTGTAGCCTGATAAAAAGAATTTGGCAATGTTCCTTCTGCTTCTATTGTGTGGAACAATTTGAGTAGTATTGGTAATAGTTCCTCTGCAGAGTAGAGGGTGCCTGAACTGGCTTTGTCCCACTATCACACTGATGATTATCTCAAATATCACCATAGAATCTTTGTCCAGCGATGGATGGAGATAGAAACAAAGTCCCTCATCAGAGCAACGGACTGAGCCCCCAAGGTCCAGGAGCAGAAGGTCAAGGGCAGAAGGAGGTGGTGTGGGAGAATTGTCTATATTCTGTTAATCATATTTTAAATAAACACTGATTGGCCAGGCAGGAAATATAGGCGGGAAAACCAGACAGGAAGTAGAAATGATGTAATGAGAGCTTTCCTTTTCCTGGGAAAGAGGAAGCTGATTCCTCCCACTCCTGCCCAGACCATCGAAGCAACAGGATGTGATCTGCCCCACTGAAAAAAGGTACTGAGCCACTGAGCCACATGGCTAACATAGGTCAGAAAAATGGGTTAATCAAGATGTGAGTTAGCCAGTGAGAGGCTAGAGCTAATGGGCCAATCAGCTTATAATTTATGGAGACCTATGTGTGATTTTCTTTGGGGCTAAACAGTTGTGGGATATAGGCATGACAAAAACCCCAACAACAAACAGGACCCCATTCATGTAAAAGGAGGGAGAAGATGAGCAAGGAAGTCAGGACCACGAGGGGTTAGTCCACCAACTGAGGCAGTGTGCCTGTTCTAATGGGAGCTCACCAAATCCAGCTGGACAGGGACTGAATCAGCATGCGATCAAACTGGACTCTCTGAATGTGGCTTTTCTGAAAATGGGGGCTGAGAAGCCATTGATAAAGGCATCAGGACTTGTTTCTACTGCATATATTCAGCAGTTATAGGTCTGTTTAATTTGCTTATCTGGTCTTGATTTAATTTTGGTAAGTGATATTTATCCAGAAAGTTGTCCATTTCCTTTAAGTGTTTACAGTTTTGAGGAATACAGGTTTTCAAATTATGACCTGATGATTCTCTAGATTTCCTGTGTCTGTTGTTATGTCCCCCTTTTCATTTCTGATTTTGTTAATTTGGATATTTTTTTTCTGCCTTTTGGTTAATTTGGATAAAAGTTTGTCTATTTTGTTGATTTTCTTTATGAACCAACTCTTTGTCTCATTGATTTTTAGTGTTGTTTTTCTTGTTTCTATTTTGTTGATTTTAGCTCTCAATTTGATTATTTCCTGCTGTCTAGTTTTCTTTGATGAGTTTGCTTCTTTTTGTTCTAAAGTTTTCAAATGTTCTGTTTTGGCAGAGACACTGTTATCAGCCAGATGCAGAGGTAGCGAGATAAGAGTGCCTCACTGATAAAAGGTACCAAGCCAACTAGCTACACATGGACAAGAATTATAGATTAATTTAAGATGTAAGAGCTAGCAAGAAATATGCCTGAGCTATTAGTCAAACAGCGTTGTAATTAATATAGCTTTTGTGTGATTATTTGGGTCTGGGAAGCTGGAAAACAAATGGCGCAGTCCCCTTTTACATGTCTATGTTCTACAGATATCTGATATTTGACAAAGTAGCCAAAAACATATTGGAAAGAACATGTATAAGTGATGTTGGGAAAATTGGTATTTACATGCAGAAGACTGAAACTAGACCCTGCTTTATAACCTTGTTTGAGGGAGGAAAGAAAAGTGATGTAGGAAGCATACAGGAGAACACATACTTCAGGGAATCAAGGATCTCAACATAAAATGTGAATTTATGAAATGTCTAGATGAAGAAGTAGGAAAGATATTACTATATGTAGATGCAAGAAAAAAACTGTATAAATAGGACCCTGGTTACTCAGGAAATAATGCTATCGATCAACAAGTAATTGCACCTCATATAACCAAACGCTTCTATACCTGGAAGGAAAAGTATCGAGCGGAGACACAGTCTAAAGAATTGGAGAAAATCTTTAACAGCTATGCATCTGATTTAGAATTACAATGTAAAAAAAAAAATAAAAGAGAACTAAAAATAAAAACAAACAACCCAATTAAAATGTGCCACGCTATAGAGCAGAGCACTCTTAAAGGAAGAAACACAAATGACTAATGGAAGCAGTGGTCAACATCCTTAGCCATTGAGACAATAAAATTAAAACTCCTTTGAAATACCCTATTACACCATTCATAATGGCTATTATGAAAACAAAAGAAAATATGTTAAAGATATGAGGAAAAAGGAACCATTTTTCACTTTTGGTGGGAAAGCAAACTGATACAACCACTATGAAAATCTGTGTGGATGCTTCCCAAAAGCAAACAAACCAAAATAAAACCTAATAACTGGTCTGCCACATGACCCATCTATACCACTCCTGGGAATATATACAAAGGAATGAATACCTAGCTACAGAGAAACTTATACATCCATGTTCATTGCTCCTCTCTTCAAAATAGCCAGGCAATGTAAGCAACCTAGAGCGCCCATCAGCTGACAAGCAGATAATGAAAATGTGGTAAACATACAATTTAGAATTTTAATCAGGTGCAAGAAAAATGAAATTATAAACAGATGGATCTGGAAAATACCATATGTTAAATGAAGTAAGCAAGTCTTGGACAGAAAAATTACACATGGTCTCCCTTAGGATTCAAGCTTTGAATTCTTAGACTGTGATGTTATGTTTAACTTAGAGAGACTATAGAAAGGGTCCATTAGTGGAAGTGGAACAAAATACAGGCCTAAGTGGAGGGGGAGGGCAGCAGAAAGCATGTACTATGAAAGTAGAGAGATGGAATACTAAGGACGAAAAAATTTACTTTCATGGAGAACAAGTTAGAGAACACAGAGAAGTAGGTGAAAAGATAATCAAAAACAATGACATAAAGAAAAAAAGCTCCACAAAGTTTATGATTGGCTATAAAATGTGTGAATATAGGTACCCCAAATGGGTCGCTAAAGTATGTCACAGAAGCCAGAGATTACTCAACAATATTCCAGTGTGGTTCCTCCTCCTCCCTCTCTTTCCTTAGGGATGAAACACAAGGCATGGAGGCAAGTGCCCTAGCAATGAGAACATCAAAAAAGCTGTTACTTAGAATGTTCAGTGAGCATTAATATTGATAGATACCTACTGTTTTATTTCAGAACACATTTCCCCCAGTTCTGTGGTTTCTAAAGTTCTTCCCTGATATAACTTGAGAATAAGAACATACACAGATATTTTAATATGTGCACTCTATCATTATACATATATACAACTTAATAACCCTTTAACAACATTTACCTTTTTGCATTCTTCCATTTCATGTTCAAACATTGCACTGAAAACTGGAGATCGAGCTGTAACAATAATAAGCACCATTACTTAATGCACAAATTTATTTTTAAAATATTTTATTATCCAAAGGAGAAGATACCTGCAAGCACAGACTTATGAGCTTTGAATTCTTTTCCTCTCACAAAAAAGCAGCAATCTGTAAATCTTGTGTTTTCCCAGAGATTACCTAAGTCTTCTGCTAGCCGACATTCTGGTACCTTCAAAGTGTTTGTATTAGTATATCCTGATACATTTACTGAATCCTGAACCACACTCACCTAATAAAGAAGAAAACAAGGGAAACATTTTATACAGTATTTTAAATAATCAGTTACTATGTGTACATTTAATATTTTCAACTTAAAGTATCGTGGTTAATTCAATACATTATTGATCAAAAATCCTAGTACCCTCTTAAATAAATTTAATATAAGTGAGTGAAATAGCATAGAAGCTTAAAAATAATCTAAATATTTTTTCAATAGTGACAGTGTATATAAAAGTAAATGTCTTACCAATTGATTAAAGTTAAATTAATACAATCACAAAATTATTTCCTAATAGAAACTCTGCAATACCATCATCAAACTTGGCAAGCTTACATTTTTGTAGAGTAAATTCTGTTGTTACTTTTCACTTATAGTTCATTGTATTAACAACTCACAGTATTATACATACAACTTGTATAGTTTTCAGAGACACAACTATTATTATACAGAAATTGGAAATTTGGGGCTGGAGAATTGGCTCAAGAGTTAAGAGCACTGCCTTTCCCAAATGACCTAGCTTTTTTCCAGCACTGACATGGACATTTTCAACCACTTGCAACCCCGTGGAATACAACACTGTTTTCTGGCCTCAATGGGCAAAAGGCACTCTGTTGGTAGGGAGACACAGATGCAACCCCCCACCACATTAATAAAATAAAACAGATATAAAAATAAAAATGGGGAACTTAATTTCAAGTTTCAAGATCAGTAGAATTGATTTAAATATTTATTAAAATTGATTTGAAACTTTTAGTTACAAGAATTCCCACAAAAGTGACTGCAATTATCAAAGTTCACAATATTTTATGGAAAGACAAAAATGAGTAAAGTACAGATGTACTTCATGTGAAATCCTAAGAGTTGGGATAACTGTGGCACTGCTCTTCTGTAGTTCCCATTAAAGACCACTGCTTACTGAATCAAATCTTTCAACTTTCACATCGTCTTTAAAAGAAAGCACTCTATAACATTATGTTGAAAATTTCATATTACAATAAATGACAACAAAAAAGAAGTACTTCAACTAGCAAAGCAAATAATTCAGAGCAAATGAACAATTTTTAAAAATTAACTTACATATGTTATTTTAGTTATGCTTTTGAGTGCTAAATATTGGGAACATTTGTCATAAAGCAATAGATAATTTAATTCGTTTCTTGAAAGTATAATTTAAGGATACACACATTAGGATTTGGGATGGTTTAGGTGGTAAACTGCCTGCTGCTATATGAACATTAGGACCAGAATTTGCCCCCATGTGAAAAAAAACAATTACAGTACCAAGTGTAATCTCAACACTGAGCAGGCAGGGAAGAGATACCCAGGTGCTTATCTTTCCTTATAACAATTCTGATCAAAGGTATTTATTACAATCTTATGAGAAGGTACTATAAATATGGGGCCAAGCTATTATGTATACAAAGTCAATAATAAAGGTTCTACTTTAAGACTTCCATCATTCAAATATCAGTACCTTCAAAGAGAAAAAAAAATACTTCCCTGATCTTTACTTGATTGTCCCATTTTATTATATATCAGTATACCAGAAGTTAATGATGCACATGGAATGTAATAAACTGATATAAATAAGTACTCAGGGTTTATTTAGGATGTTTTTAGTATATAATGTATTTAATTGCTTATATTAAGCGTTACTCTTGAAATTTTTAGGTAGAGAACTGGATCTGTTTATTAACCTACATAAATTACATAGCAGATATAAAACAGTATGGTAACATTTGATTTAGGAAAAGATTTCTTAAATCCTATGTGTTGTCTCTAATTCACAGTAACATAATTGTGTGTGTGTGTGTGTGTGTGTGTGTGTGTACACATATGATGCGAATGCACAAGTGTCATACTACCAATGTGGCAGTCAGAGGAAAACTTTGAGAAGTAAACTCTTTCCTTCTACCTGTTTCTGAGATTGAGTCGGTCTTATCGTCAAGTTATTTCAAGCTAGACCACAAGTTTTGGACTGATTCTCCTATCTCAGACTTTCATTTGTTACAGAAGTGCTAGACCACAGGTACATGCCACCATATCTGGCTTTTTACATGGGTTCTAGTAATCAGGCATGCGCGTGGCAAGTGATTTTACCCACTGAATCATTTCTTTGGGCCCCAAGATAATATATTTAATGTAAAAAGTTGACGGAAAACACACAATAAATAGATGACAGAGATAGACAGACATAACTAAGAATGAAAGAAAACAGACGTTATCATAGATGTGAAGCACAGCTGCATTCTGTGTAAACAATCATAATTAAAAAACTTGTATTCCTCACATACCTCCCTAGTGCTAGCAAGGCAATGACACATTTCAATTCAGATGGAAATTAATGACCTAATTAAAACTGAGAAGTGATGGGTTCATTATTCTGATATCTAAAATTTGAAATGATAAAAATATTGAGAACAGGTAATGAATAACTTTAATTATGGAACCTAGAGAGAAAAATTCAGGAAGAAGGCTGAGATTTTCAATGACTTAATAAACAGGACAGTTCCCTTACTAAACTTGCCACTGATTCACCCTAAGGATACAGCATAAAACAAAAAAGAATATTTGAGCAGTATAACTGAATGTGCATCTAGCTAACAAATCTGGTTCTTCTCTTCTGTGGGACTGAAGACAATACTGGTTCTACCTTTTAAAAACTTGAACCCTCTAAAAACCATCCTAAAAGCAAGATGCTACTAAAGCCACAAAGGACTACAATGCTGTGTCTCTAATCAATGACTTGCTTACTCTATACTCACTACAGAGGCAGAAACTTTTAAAAGTCCAGTTTAATGTATCTCCTAGAAGAGGTAGATGATAAGAATTTGCGCCTTTCAATAACCATTTTACAAGTTCTGGTGATGGCAAGAGGGTAGTCACATTTTCATTTCTCACAGCTAAGAGTTCAGAAAACAAAACACATCTTCCACTTATTACCGTGTTTTAAACAGTCAAGTCAATCTGATACCTCATAAAAACGAAAAGGTTTTATTGTTTTCTTTAAATATGTCCTTAAGAAAGAATGAGGTTAGCTTTATGAAAAGCTTCTCATTTATTTTAGCTATACATATATTTCTCTGTTTATCAAGGACTGCCATAGATCTGTAGACTATCAAAAAAATTTAAAATTTTTAAGGTTTCAAAAGATGAATGAGTCTGACCCGTGTTCCCTTTCTCTAACTCATTCTCAAGTCTCACTTGTTGCATCACTTGGAAAAAGGAAGTATGGCTGTTTACACTGTTGGAAATTCTCATCTAACTCTTGCCACATGAGCCACTACACAGACTGCAAGACTAAGCTATGTCTTGCATAAAAATGGGTAGCACCCAGCTGCCTTACCTGTCTACAGCACCACTTGCAGTGGAGGGGGAGGTGCCAGTTCTCTAGGGAGGGCAGTGCAATGCTTCCTCCTCTTCTGCAAGCAGTGTGGAGATGCTGTAGAAGGAAGGGCATCCATGAGAGGAATGGAAGGAATGATGGAGGGCACGAAGAATGTTGCTTAAAGGTGATTTTTGCCCACCTATGCCCTAGTGTCCAAGACATGTCTGGGCTGGTGAAAAGCGCATTTCAAGATCTAAAAATGGGATCTGATCATTACCAACTTAAAAACATGTGTCATAATACATTCTATGGGTCACCAGAATTATTATTTAGCATAGAAATAACAAAATTCAAAGTGCATACTTGAATAATCCTAAAATTAATTTCAGCCTTAATTCTGAATTTATTGATTGTCTAGGTTCCAGTACATACACTCGAAAAATACCTATTATCACGCACTACTTCAGGTCTATAATACAGATTACTTAGATTCTTTTCTAAAGAAGGTTCATTCACTTACTCAAGATTCTCAGGTTGTTGCTTGGTTTTTCCTTAATGCATTACTCAAATAATCTTTAAGGATCATTAAATTCTAAGATAACAGTTTAAAAAAAACAAACATTTTTAAATTAAAGTAAACTCTAAAAATTCTGGAAGAGGCTATGTTAAAGGCAAAAAAAGTATAACTTCTTTTATTTTATAAATAAAATCTGTTATTTTATTATAACAGTAGAAACTTTTATTTAAAATGCTACTTAAATACCTCCTTATTGCAAACAAATGTTACCGTTTTTTCCCCTTGAAATCATGAGAAACTACCCAAGTAATTGTTTTATAACAAATAAATTGTATAGTTCATATATGTAAGTATTTCTCGATGGTCTTATTTCAACTCCAAAACATCTTTAGTATGATACAATACAATGACATGCAGTTGGTAAACTTGAAAACATAATCTTTGGGTTTACTCCACAAAAATAAATCTCATGATTTCATATGAATAAGTCTACCCAATGATAAAAATGACAGAAGCAAACCCAAACCAAAAATGAAAATTAAGAGTAAATTCCAGGTAAAGGAAATGCTCATAATTTTCAAAATATGATGTTTTATGAATATAAATTAAGCATTTATGTATGTCAAAATATGTGGGCATTTCATTAACATCTCAGATTTGTTTTTTTTGAATATTAACACCTATTTGACAATGTTAACCCAACAGCTTGAAAGACAAGGTTTTCCATATGCTTTTTATTCAATCAAACTATGAGTACTAAAGTTGAATCAGATTAACCAAAAAACTGGTTTCTTATATCAGAGTTATTCAGAATGAAGAAGATATTAAATAAACACAACACAGATAGACATATCCAGCTCTTTCAATAAGAAGGATTTAGTATATGGTAGGCATAGCTATACAAACAACTAGAGACAGGATAAAAAAATACAGAACATCACATTAATTTGTAAGATAATTTTAGTCAGCTTTTTATGCTGAATTTACAAAAGAATTTATGAAACATATCAATCACTTTAATTTCAAAAGTATTAATCTAGTTCGTACTTTTGCCACATCACTAAGTAAACCATGGAATTCTTTATTAATAAAAACATACCCACCTCACAGAATAAAGTAAGCTTGTCATCTGGTAAGAGACCATTGGCTTCATCAAGCAAAAAATCCCTTCTAATGAATTTTTTAAATCCCCAGTCTTTCCCCTGCACAAATCGATAAGCTCTTTGGCTTTCTGGTGGAAAACAGAAGTTTAAATAAAACAAGTATCAAAGATATATTTTTTCCTTAATGGTAAAGAAATATAGATGCACAGGACATAAATAGAATATTCACTGTGATTCATTAGCCATGTGTATAAATAAAGTATCTGAAAAAACATGCCAAGGAGCATAAAACCACTTCATTATTGCTCAAAAGTTTGGCCAGTCAATGAACTTAAATCAAGATTTCTGACTCTCTTAAGCAAAGACATCATGTCTGATAGAAGGAAAAAGCATATACAGACACACAGACACTCATTTTCTCTTTGTCTCTCTATCCATCTTTCTCTGTCTCTCACACTATCTGTTTCTCTGTCTCTGTCACTCTCTCTGTCTCTCTGTCCATCTCTCTCTCCTCTCTCCTCTCTCTCTCCCCCTCTCTCTCTCTCTCTCTCTCTCTCTCTCTCTCTCTCTCACTCCATCTCTCTCTCTCCTCTCTCTCTCTCTCTCTCTCTCTCTCTCTCTCTCTCTCTCTCTCTCACACACACACACACACACACACAGAGCTTGCCTAAATGAAATAAAATCAAAACACACTAACACAGGCATAAGTAGTCATCATCTAATTTCAAAACTCTGTTAGAATATAGCTTTTCCTGATTCTCCCCTTAAAACTAGGTGCTCTGATTCATTAAGAATTTTATTCATTCATTTGTTTGTTTGTTTGTATGTATGTATGTTTTTCAAGGCAGAGTTTCTCTGTAGCTTTGGAGCCTGTCCTGAAACTAGCTCTTGTAGACCAGGTTGGCACAGAGATCTATCTGCCTCTGCCTCCCAAGTGCTGGGATTAAAGACATGCGCCACCATCACCTGGCCCTCATTAAGAAATCTTTCAAGTTCTCCTGGTGAACCCACCCTATTGATTTAAATTTGCTGAATTATAGAAAACTTCAAATTGGTGAGAATGTTAAAAAGCCTCTTGCCATTCCCAAGATTTTGGAAAAATCTCATGGAATATAGTTTCATACATAATAGGGCAAAAGATGCTTTTAGTATAATCTGTAAAAGATTTTGATATCTAAGACATTTCAAACATCTCAGGTACTGCTCAACTGTACACTACAAAATACATAAGATTCTCATCAGAAAGTATTCATTATATAGTATTATCCATACAATCAGGCTATGACTTAAGTAAAACACTCTATTTTAAACATCACATAATATGTAAACATAAATATTAAAAAGCTTATGTGTAATCAAGTTATTTGGTTCTTTGATTCACAATTATTTACAACTCAGTGTGGCAGTTTACAGCCTTCCACCTCCTTTATATTGCTGTGTAGCAAGAAGACAAGGGAGGAGAAATTTTCTAATGACATTGACCAGGAATCCTGTTTCAGCAGCAACTATTTTTCCAAGAGACAAGTGAAATGTCATTTTAAGATACGAAGCAGTTAAAATTTAACATTATTTTAAGTACTTCTGTATGTCTATAGAAGCTAAAACTTTACAATGTGAAATGCACAATGAAATAATGGCTACCGATAAATTTTTGGACTAAGGAAATTTGAGGGAGGAAAATAATCCAAAACTTTTCTAGGTAAAGTCACTGTATGTAGATAAAGAGACTCTTTCCCCCAATTTGCCAATCACTTACCCATTGCTTTTGTTTCTTCCCTTTTAGCATTCAGAAGGGAAAATTTGAATTTTGCTCGAACCTCACTTTTTGGGCAGCTGACTAAGAGCAAATATAAGGACAAGTAGTCTTTACTTTCATCATCTAACCCCTTTGGGTTTACCCTCAGGCACCTAAAATAAAACAAGAGATCACTTAGAGGAATTTAGTATTTGATATTAACAAAAGGACAGGAAATGCTGAAATCACCTGCAAATTAATATCCCAACAGCACTCCAGTAATAAGTTCATGTTTTTTCAATTTCTCCATTTGAATAGAAATTAATGACTAATTTAATGTAAAAATTATACTAATACCCATAGGACCAACAATAACAATGAACCCAAAGTAAGATAAATACAGTTAAAAATATAATAATAATGCTTACCATTTCATTTTATCATTTGGGCCAGAAGAAAATGTTGAACTCTTTAACACTTCACCCATTTCTTCTCGACAAAAACTGAAGTTATTAATAGTCCACATGTAGGAAAATTTCACTACTTTAACCTATAAGATCAGAAAGCCACTTTTATACGCATGACAATCTCTTGTCACAATTCAAATATGCATTCTAATCTTCTAGTGATGATGTAACACTGTTTGACATTTTACATAAACTTGTCATGACCAGAAAATTTATGAAACAAGTGTCAAATGCATTTTAAAAGGCAGGTACCTGTGTGTAACACCAGCTTTCTGCAACAGGGCTAGGAGACATATCTCCAGACAGAGATGGAGTAGGTTCCATAGACATTGCCACTTTAGAAGAAGCTTAAGATTCATATATTATCCCACAAACTGGAATAATTTAGCTACAAGGAAAAAAATAAATTTATTGATCAACCTTTGAGAAAATTAAGAGAGAGAATATATTTAAGGTTGAGAAAAATTATTATTAAAATTAGATTTGAAGGGACACATGAAGTGTTAAAATAATTTTAGAAATTTTTAATAAATTAAAACATAAACATCTGTCAACCAAAACAACTGAAATCTAAACAAGATTAATATTTATATATGACACTATTTTTCAAAATATCACAAATCAAAAATATCCATATAACATAACATGTTATAGAAACTTAATGACATCAATGTCTGCTTCATCTTCTGCCATTAACTTCCTGAAGTCCAAAGGGCCATGAGCAAGTTATCGCAGTAAGCACTTGTCATCCCCATTCTTACCAAAGAACAGACTCTACAACAACCTACAGAGAATTCCAACAACCTGGCTGTGTGCTAAGACTGTATCTCCCTCACAACGTTTCCTTCAGAAATGTACTGAATCATGTACTTCCCTTCTAGTTATCTGTTCCTGTACCAAATCAGTTTGGATGCACAATCATCCATCTATCTGAATGTAGTTGAACAGCATTTGTTTGAGATGCTCTTCTTTCTCCAATGTGTACTTTTGAAATCTGTGCCAAAATTCAGTTGGTTGTAGTCGTATAGGAGAACTTTAATACCCTAAAGCAATATATTTCATTATTGTTGGACTGTGTTCTCATCTTCAGTATTCTAACTTTCCATTCTCCTCCTCTCCTCTGATTGTCATTGTTGATGTTGAATATTCTGTACTGTGTAAGAGCAATAACAACCTACTTTTGATTTAAAAACTGATAAAGAAACCACATTAATCCTATGGAGGGATATACCTTCAAGGAGACAAATCCTTCAATAAAGAGACATAATTTTCTCTAAAACTATTGAACACTAATGTGAGAAGAGAAAATGAAGATTGAAGTAAGTCACTTGGAAGACTGAGAAAGAAATAAAGCTATAAAAGATAAACTAGCAAATAAAACTGGGAATGAAGAAGCCCTTTAAAACTCTGCAACAGAGGTATGAAGCAGAAGCCAGGAATCAATGTGCAGACCTGGAGACCTAGGCAGAGAGCAGTACAGAAACACAGCCTGCTTCACATGGCAAATTCCAATCTCCTGTCTCAAAACTAAAACAAAGAAAACAGAAGGAAGAAAAGGAGAAAAGGGAGAAGCAGTGAGAGGGTAGTGGTGATGATAATAGAGCACGAGGCAAGAAAACTGCAGAAAAGGAGAGAACAATAGGAGGAATGGAGGAGAATGGAAGGTGAGGACACGGAAGAGAAGAACCCAGTCAACAATAACAAAGAATATAATTTTAAAATATTCAACTTCTGCCATGCAACTACAACCAACTGGCTTTTGATAAAGACTTCAAAAGCAGACACTGGAGAAAAGAGAACATCTCAAACAAATGCTGCAAGAAAACCTAATACCTATCTGCAGAAAAATGAAACTTTACCATCATTTTTTGTCCTACCAAGACAAATAAATAAATTCTAAATGGACCAAAAGACCAGAAACTGATACTGCTGCACAGAAAAGTCAACCTATAAGTACTTTCCGACCAAGGTTGAACCTATCCATTCATGAATGGAGTGCTTTCCACAGCAGCATGGACTCTTCACAGGGAAGCAGCATGGGGGAAGGGAGTCACTGTCTTCAGTGGTGTACCACTGCTGAGTTATACAGACTTGACTGAGATAATGAATGAGGTTAACAATAACCAACCAAAATAAGAATTCAAATTTAGGCCAGTGAGATGGCTCAGATGACAAAGGCTCTTTCCATCAACCCTAAAAAACGGATTCCCTTTACTTGAATGAGGAAAAAAGAACATGATAAAAAGAGAACTGACCACAAGGTCAAAAGAAAGAACTGACTCGAGGTTGTCATCCAATCTCTACATGTGGGTCATGCAAGTGCCCACTCACCCTTTCTACAAACACATTAAAACAAACCAATCAACCACACACAGAGAAATCACCAATGAAATATATTTCTATGAAATTCAAAATGAGGAAATAAAAGCAAATTAGTGTGGCCTCATTTTTCTACTTTCTGGTCAAAACTTAGGGAAAACAGAGTGATTACTAATTTCATGGACTTTTTTCAGGCTTAAAAAGCAAAATGATAGTATTTCTAGATATGTAAGACATGTACACCATACTCACCTACTTCTTTTTTTATATATAAATGTATATTTAATTGTATATTACATTTTTAAATGAGTTGCACAATCACAATACCTTGATCATGAGCAGAACTATATATATATATACAGTATAACAAAATTGACCTTAAATTTGTATCAATAAACCAAGATCCATACCAATGCCTATCTCTATATCATTTAAATGTTTCTTTAAACATAAAGAAACACTTATAAACAATATTTGGGAACATGGGCATAGTTCTCCAAACTTTTTCCAGCTTTTTGTTGGGTGAAGTAAATTTTGGGGTTGTTCAAGGTGACCTTTTGGGGGATCTTGGTTTATCAAACCACATTAGCCTAGAATGAATCTCCAGGTTCTCATCCTCTGTGGAAACAAAATAAGAACCTCTATTTCAAAGCAATATATCCTTAGATCCATATTTTGAAATCAAGATACCTTTAAAGTCTATATGTTGGTATAGTTTAGCAATCCCTGGAATCAAATGTCTGTCTGCAGTCCAAAAAATTCTAAGAAAACACAATAGTATACATAATCCAGACTCTGTGTATATTCCTTCTTTACATGGTTTATTTTACCTTTTCTACAAGTTTAATATTTACTTTATTATCTTTACTCCTTTAATATATGACTGTGTGAAAAAAAATGAAGTCTTTAAAGAGTCACCTACTTCTTGAATGGATAAATTCGCTGAAATTACTTCCCAGTCAGAAAGAGGAAAAGAACACAACAACCTCCATATAAAGCAGTTTTAATGTTTACTCCACTTAAATATGAACAAAAAACTCATGTCCTAAAAGAGATGATGGCACACACCCATAACCTTCATAACCTAAGCACTTGGAAGCAGAAGAAAGAAGACTGTGATTGTGAGGGCAACCTGGGCTACATGGCAAGACCTTGTCTCAAAAACAACAATAAAAAGAAACTCTTAAAAGACTATGACAAAGCTAGGCAGTGGTGGTGCACGCCTTTAGTCCCAGCCCTCAGGAGGCAGAGGAAGGCGGATCTCTGAGTTGGCAGCCTCACTGGTCTATAGGAGCTAGTTCCAGGACAGGCTCCAAAGCTACAGAGAAACCTTTTTTCAAAAAAAACAAAGAGAAAATATAATCACTTATTTTTAAAGGTTAATGTAAACAATAAGTGAGATTTGATAAGGTCTGGTATACAGCAAGGAAATCTGACAAATTATAATTCATTCATCTATAAATATTTTTATTTGCTGGCATTGATATATGCTCTTCAGGCTTGGAAAACATTACTTTTAATATGTTGAAATTTTAAAATAAAATATGTAAAATTAAAAGCAAATAAAAGAAATAAGATGAAGAAATTCATATGCAATAGATGAGAAATCTTCAGTTAGACGGGAAAGAGGCTAGTGCAGAATGGAGTAATCCCTAAGGTGTACCGAAGAGAACATGTCAACTTTATTCTAAAACAACTGTGATTCTATCCTTAACTGGCTTGGTAACTCTCTGAAAGTCTGGCTCAAGGGTCTGCATCTGTTTCACCTATTTATCTTCCTCAAGACCCAGATAAACCACTGCTGGATATAGACACAGAAGATGGTTCCTACTAACACAAAGACATCTACTCAAGTATGTGCGCTGCTGTTTTATTCACAATAGCCAAAAATTAGAAACAGCCTACATGTCCTTAACAGAATGATGGATAAAGAAAATGTGGTTCGTTTTCACAATAAAGTATCACTCAGCCATTAAAAAAAGTACATTCTGAGATTTGCAGACAAATTGATGAAATTAATTAGAAAAACCATTCTGAATGAGGTATCCCAGGCCCAGAAGGACAAATATGGTATGTAATTGCTTAAAGGTGGATATTAGCTTTTAAGGTCAGTGATAAACAAACAACAATCCTTAGAACAACAGAGGTCAGGTACAGAACAAGGGACTAAAGGGTACAAATAGACCTTGTGAGGAATGGGAAATCAAATAGATCATTATAGAAGGATGGGGTGATGGCTGAACTAGGAGGATCAAGTGGGGAGGGGGAAGTGGAGGAGGAAGAATGGGGGGGAAGGAGCTGAGGGAGGGACTATGAAGAGAAAGAGCATAACTTAAGGGCCATTTGAGGGGTAGTATGAAAATCACATAAAGTAGAATCTTCCTAAAATACATATATAAAGGCAATCTAAATGAAATTGCCAAATGATGGGAAAACAAGAGTCCCAACAGGTAATCTCATTATCAAACAAATTTTCCAGGACTAGAATTGGGTTACATCTAATTAAGTTGTTGGCCAAAGGGAATCTCCAACATCTCAGGCAGTTGCCAAGACTATAGGCTTCTCTTTACAAACTGTCAGTAAGGCCTCACTGCTGAAGACAACATCTACAGAATGCATTGAGCAGAAGGAAGCTGAGCTGGTATATACATAGAGCTTTCTCCCCATGTTCTAGTGGCTTTGGTACAGAAAACACTCTGCACACTACCAAAAGAGAAACATAAGCACCAAACAAGCCACAAACCCTTTGCTCAACAGTGTCTTCACAGATGGAACCTATAGGTGACACCTGCTTGGGCAAACAAAAGTCAGAGGTAGACTAGGAACCTAGGGTAAAACAAAATACTACTGGCTTAAAAAAAAAAAAAAGGCTTCTAATAATATTCTGCTGTATTCATAGATCACCGCCTTGTTCAGTTGACATCAGAGAAGGTTCCTTCTACAGGAGATGAGAACGAATACAAAGCCCCCCTTCCCCATCACACACACACACTCCTGCAGCAAGACGTTACACACAGAATGAAAGACCTTGGAACATTCAGCCTTCCAAAAAAAGGAGGTATTCATCAAATCCCTCCCTCAGAGCTCAGGGAACCCCTCAGAAGAGGAGGCAGAAAGAGTGTTAGAGCCAGAGGGGATGACAGATGCTAAGAAAACAAGGTCCTGTAAATCAACATAAGCAAAGCTCATATGAACTCACTGAAACAGTATACACAGGGCCTGCACAGGCCTGTACCAGATCTGCAGCATACACATTATGGATCCAGTTTAGTGCTTTCACGTGATTCCTGACTGTGCAAACGAGTAGGTCTCAGACTCTTGTGCTCCCTTTTTTCTGTTGGTTTGTCCTGTCCAATTCAAATATGATGTTTTAATCTTATCTTTGTTATTCTGCTGCCCGGTTTTATGTCACCTTGACACAAATTAGAATTACTGGAGAGGAGGTAGCCTCAACGGAGAAAATGTGCCAAAAACATCAGCCTGTAGGCAGGCCTGGAGGGTAGTGAGAGAGGGCCTAGCCCATCATAGCTGGTACCTCCTTGCATAGGTGGTCCTGGGTGTGTAAGAAACCCAGCCAAGCAATTCAGTGGAAGCGAGACAGTAAGCAGCACACCACCTCCATGGCCTCTGCACCAGCTCCTGCCCCCAGGATCCTTCCCTGTTTGAGTTCTTGTCCTGATCTCCTTCAGTGATCAACAGCAGTGGTGAAGTGCAAATCAAATAAACCCTTTCGTCCCCAACTTGCTTTTTGGTCATAGTGTTCCATCCCAGCAATAGAAATGGAAACTTAGATGATTATATTTTATCATTTTCTCTTAGAAGCCCGTTCTTTCCTGAGGAATGACAGAAAAGGAATGAAGGTGGGAAATAACTGGGAGAAGGGGGGGTTATTGTAGTCAAGATATACTGTGTAAAACAAAATCTATTTTCAATAAAATGGAAAAAATTAAGGAAAAAAATTAATAAGTGTCCCCAAAGTAACAGGCAATCTGCAGAGACTAAAAGTTTTATTTAATTGAGAACTTAATACACAGGCACTGTATTTGCATCTTTCCTGCTCCTCCAGATCTATGATCACAGAAATCAAAGTCTAAAGTTTCTCTCTCTCTCTCTCTCTCTCTCTCTCTCTCTCTCACACACACACACACACAGAACCATTTAATTATATCATGCAAAAATTAGCCGAATAGAAACAAGAACAGAGCACTCTCTACTAATAGATGAACACATCATTACACAGAAGAACAAGCCATGAGAAGATGACTTTAACAGGAGTATAGAAGTGATGGAGGTGGGTCTTGTAATAATAAAAAAACTGCCTCGGCCCTCATAGGACAGAAAATTAGGTAGGCGGAGTAGACAGAAAAAAATTCTGGAAAAAGGAAGCTTAGTAGAGGAGTCGCCATGATGCTCCCACTCCAGACAGACGCAGGTTAAGATCCTCCCTGGTAAGCCAGCTCGTGGGCTACACAGAATATTAGAAATGGGTTAGAACAATATGTAAGAGCTAACCAATAAGAGGCTGGAACTAGCCGGGCCAGACAGTGTTTAAAAGAATACAGTTTCCGTGTAATTATTTCTGGGTATAACCTAGCCATGCGGGAGGCCGGGTGCCGGGGACGCAGCCCTGCCGCCGCTCCTATTTCAACATAGAAGAATCTGACCTAGCAGTCATTTCAGTCGTTAACAGCTGAAATCCACTAAACAACTCAATAGATTTTAAGACTAAGGTCATATAAAGCATTCCCTCTTATTAAGAGTCAAACTAGAAATTTCTATCAAATGAAATCCATAAATATGTGAAATTAAACAATAAATGGAAAAAATTCACAAGACATACATTGAGACAAGGGAAAAAAAGAGCAACATAAATATACCATAGCTTAACCCATGAGGTGACAGCTGTACTCAGTTAAGAAAGCAGCTGAACACATGCATTTAAAAAGTCTTAAGACCACTCCGCACCAGGGACCCTCCACCTTACCCATATATCATAAAGACACATAGAGGCTGCCTGAATGCCCCTTGCCAGCCCTCTTCCATTCAGGTTACCCCTAATCCCCATAATGACTTGCCAGGAACATCCCTTCCAACTACTCTCCTTTCATTTGGGACTCCCCATTTCTCAACCTGCCCGAGAAGGCACTCTCCAGGCAAGGCTGAAGAAACCCAGTCAACTCTCTGACAACTTAACAGAGCCTAGGCAGCTGCCTGAGATCCTCAATTGCCGTATCCAGCCTTGAGTTCAGGAACACTTGTTCCAGGTGACTTGATCATTTCAGAGAGCACCAGACTATAGCTGACAAACAGATGAGCCATAGCCTGCAATATCAGGTCAATGGGGAACATAGACATCTCAACCCCGCTATGAATCTTCCCATAAACACTAGAAACACCCATGTTGAAAGTGATCTGAAAAAAAAAGAAAAATTTAACAACAAATGCACAAATCTAAACACATTAAAAACATGAAAAACAAAATATCTAATTCAAAAAGGGAAATCCCATAATAGTCCATATCGAAAATAACCTGGGAAAACTCCCAGACACAGAATTCAAAGGAATGATTGTAAATATTTTTAAACACCTCAAAGAACACAAAGACAGAAGAGTGAAATAAGGAGGTCAATCCAAAATAGGATAACAGACTTTGAGTCTATGAAGAAAACCCAAGCTTTAATAAAACTTGAAATGAAAAATTCAGTAAGTCAATTAAAAAACCCCAGTGGAAAGCCTCACCAATAGAATTGATCACATTAAAAATAGAAAGTCAGGGATGGTAGATGAAGCAGAGGAATTGGAACGCCTGGTAAACTTCAAGGGAAAGTTTGAAAACAAACACATGAACAAAACATGGAAATGTAATAATAACCATGAATAAACCTACCCCTGACTTATGGTGAAGAACACCACAGAGAAAGCACACAGAATATCTTCAGGAAAACATAAGAGAAAAATCTCCAAACTAATAGAAAAGAGTGCCCAACCAAAGAGACCTACAGAACAGCAAACAGACAAAAAAAATAATAATACACCACCATGTATTACAGTAAAAATATTACCAATACATAATAGACAAGGGGTATTGCAAGCTACAAATGAAAAATATCCAAGTCTCATTACAAAGGCATACCTATAAAGTCACATACAATTCGAATACTACAATATCTAACAGAAATCTTCAAAGCCAAAAGAGCCTGGAAAGATGTATTCCAAGTTCCAAAAGACTACAATTGTCAAACAAAATTTTAGACCAAGAAAAACTATTTATTATCATAGCACTTGGGAGGAAGAAGCAGGCAGATCTCTGTGAATTCAAGGCCAACCTCATCTACAAGAACTAGTTCCAAGATAGGCGGCAGGCCCCAAAGCTACAGAGAAACGCTGTCAAAAAAACAGAACAAAACAAACAAACAACAACAACAAAAAAAAACTCTTAAAACTGAAGAAGTAAATTTTTTCATGATAAAAGCAGATGACAAATAGTTAACTATTAAGACTATTCCACTGTGGATACTGGCAAGAACAGTTCAATCTGAAGAAAAATAAAAACACCCAAGTCAGAGGGATCAAACAAACAAAAAAAAAAAATCAATACCAGGACAGGTGTTTATAAAAAGAAACCTGAAAAACAAAACAAATAAAAACTACCAAAAAAAAATCAACAAAGTGACATGAATTAACACATATTGTATAAATAACTCTGAATACAAGTGGTCTAAACTTATCAATGAAAAGACAGATTCACAGACTGGGTTATAAATCCATCTTTTTGCTTCCTCCATGAAGCATATCAGTGATAGCTACCACCTGAGGGTAAAGGATGGGAAAAGGCATTCCAAGCACATAGAACTAAGAACATAAGATAGCTATTCTAGTATCTAACAAAACAGATTTCAAACAAAAATTAGCAAAGATAAGGACATTTTACACTCATTAAAGGGAAAATGCACCAACATGATGGTGTAAACCTAAGCATATGGCACCAAACACAGGGGCACCAAATTCAATATCAGAAATACCATTCAATATAAAATTCACAGACTGACCCCAATAGAGTGACCCCACTTTCACACATAGAAAGGTCATCTAGAAACAACAATAAAAAGCCTAAAGTTAGTAACACCATGAGTCAAATGGACCTAACAAATATCTATAAAACACTCCTCCCAAACACTAAAGAATACATTCTTCTTTTCAGTAGCCCATGGAGCTTTCTCCAACATCAACCACAGATGAGGGCATAAAACAAGTCAACACTCACAGAAAAACTGAAATGACAATTTGCATTCTATCTGAACACAATGGAGTAACACCGGCTATCAACAGCAATGGAAATAACAGAAATTACACAAATTCATGAAAATAAATAATATACTTTTGAATAAGAATTTGACAAAGGCAGAAATGAAAGAAATTTTTAAATCCCTAGAATTGAACAAAAACAGAAACAAAACATGCCACAATATGTGAAACAAGGTGAAGGCAGTTCTAAGAAGAGACCTCACAGAATTAAGCGCCTAAACCACTTTAAAAAAAAGGGACACTAACCATTTGGGGGATCAAATGACCCTTTCACAGGGGTCACCTAAGACCACTGGAAACCACAGATATTTACAATACAATTCATAGCAATAGCAAAATTGAATTAGCAAAGAAAATAATTTTATGGTTGTCTGTCACCAAAACATGTGGAAATGTATGAAAGGGTAGCAGCATTAGAAGGCTGAGAACTGCTGAATTAAGAGTTGAATAAGGGAGTGTGTTCCTAGTTTTATGTCAACTTGACATAAGCTAGAATTATCTGAGCAAAGAAAACAGTAATTGAGAAAGTACCTCATTAAGATCAACCTGTAGGTAAGGCTGTGGGGTATTGTCTTGACTAGTGATAGATGTGGGTAAACTCAGCTCACATCCTTGTGGAAAATTATTTTAAGGTGTGTTGCTTTTATTTATACTGCATTTGTTTAAATCTGTGAAGCTGTGACTCTTTCCCTAAAACACCTGATGGTCCAATAAAGAGATGAATGGCTAATAGTGAGGCAGGAGAAAGGATAGGTGGGGCTGGCCTGCAGAGAGAAGATATAGGAGGAGAAATCTAAGGAAGAAGGAGCAAGAGAATAAGGGAGGAGGGAGCAAGATAGAACAAGGAGTAAGGATATCAGGAGCCAGCCATCCAGCCAGCCTCGAAATAAGAGTGAAAGTAAGATTTACAGAAATAAGAAAAGGAAAAGTCCAGAGGCAAAAGGTAGTCAGGATAACTTAAGTTTAGAAAAGCTGGCAAGAAACAAGTCAAGCTAAGGCCAGGTGTTTATAATTAAGAATAAGCCTCTCTGTGTGATTTATTTGGGAGCTGGCCAAATGAATGTGGTGAGCCCCCCAAAAAGTCAAAAAAGTAAAAAGAATAAAAAGAAACAACATCATTTTGGTGTCCCAATATTGGGCTAGAATAAAAAACCAACAACACATCCTTGGGCAAGGGATCCTGTATACTGTCAGAAAGCAGGCTGAGCAAATCATAAGGAGAAGCAGTGTTCCTCCAACACCTCTGTTTCAGTTTCTGCTTTGAGTTCCTGTCCTGACTTGCTCCAGTGATTAAAGTGCAGTCTGAGAGTTGGAAGATGAAATAAACCTTTACCTCCCCAAGTTGCTTTGGCCATGGTTTTCTTATCACCATTAATAGAAACCCTAAATAAGACAGAGGGGGAATATGATCAAAGCACAATATATGAAATTCTCGTGAACTAATAAGAAAAAAGGGTCAAGTCAATGTGCTACCATTATACCATAAGGAATGAAAAAGAAAGAAGGGCACATAAAATAAAATTTGTGTTATTAAATAAGATTAGAGAAAGACAAATACCATAGAGAACCAAAGAACAATAAAGAAAATCAAAACCCAGGTTTTGACTTAATAAAACTGATACACATTAACTATAATGTGTAAAAAGGAAAAAAGGTAAGACTATAAATTTATTTTAGTATTTCACAAATTCGTAATTAAATGATTCATTCTTTAAGCCTCATTCTTAGCATCTCATTGATTTTTTTTTAATTCCTTAAGGATATTCATTTAAGGATAGCACCCTTTGTTTTGTGTGTATCTGAAATGTAAGCACTGGTCCGGCTGTCCAGTGGTGCACAAGAAAAAGTAATTGAATGATTATCATTAAAAACTATTATTGTAATTTATGACATTAATCAAAAAATAAAGTAAAAAGCTCAGTTTGATAGTTGAAGAAAAATATTTGACAATGACTAGCAGTGGTGGTGCACACCTGTAATCCGAAATAATCAAAAGACTGAGGCAGTAGTTTTCCAGGTACACGGAATTCCTTACCTACACACTGAATTCCAGGTCAAGGCTACCAGCTGAGTGAGATCCTGTCACAGAATAACTTGTGCTTACCTGTTCTGAGCAAAGGCTTACACTAGATGCTTGAAGAATTTTGAGCATGTTAGTAGCACAAAATACTGTTTAGTTAAAAACACAAAGCAGTGGAAATGGATTTCGTGATTTCAATTCACATATAAGGCCTTCTCTCAAATTTCAAGAGACAATACTTATGAGGGAACTTTTAAACAGCACAGTTAAAGACAGTAACATGCATACTGTTTATCTGTCATGTTTATCCCCCAATATACCTATGAGATAACATATTTTCATGAGGAAAATGATAAGCAAGCTCTAATAGGGCTAAAAATGAGAAGTGGGGATACTGGTGGAAAAACAAATTTTGAGGTATTCAAGGTAGATAAATATAAACAAGTTATCAAAGGAATAGGAGAAATATTACAATTGAAGGAACTAGACATAATTCCTCTGGGGAAGTGCAAAAAAAAAAAAAACCAAACAAACAAACAAAAAAAACCCTAAGGTGGACTGGGCTGGCTAAGACAGCTGGCTTTTCACAAAGATGAGTCGTGGTTTTATCATCTTCACAAATTCTAAGAACTGTACGCCAAAAGACATGGAACACTTGACTACATATTTTTTTCTAAGCATGTCAGCTCATGAGAAGCAAAAAGAACACACAGGACTTATCTGAGTATCCTAAGGAATATTAGGAAAAGGAGAGAAGATAACAGAAAATAAAATTAAGGTCTTTTCTATAAAAAAATAAATCCTTTTATTTTGACATGTGTAAAAGATTCCAGTATACAAGGAAGTGATCACAGTGAAGTGTCCACGTTTCTACTCAGAAGAGCACTGCTGAGGAAGCAGACCTGCACAACTGATGGAGGTGGGTCTTTGGTTAATAATAAAGAAACTGCCTCGGCCCTCATAGGACAGAAAATTAGGTAGGCGGAGTAGACAGAAGAGAATGCTGGGAGAAAGAAGCTGAGTGAGGAGTCGCCATGATTCTCCCACTCCAGACAGACGCAGGTTAAGATCCTCCCTGGTAAGCCAGCTCATGGGCTACACAGAATATTAGAAATGGGTTAGAACAATATGTAAGAGCTAGCCAATAAGAAACTGGAACTAGCCGGGCCAGGCAGTGTTTGAAAGAATACAGTTTCCATGTAATTATTTCGGGCATAAGCTAGCCATGTGGGCGGCTGGGTGCCGGGGACGCAGCCCCGCTGCTCTTAATTCAACACACAACTTGAGAGAAAACCATGCCAGCCACACAGTATTACTTTACAAAGTTGTTGTATACCTTAAAATGTAAGCAGATCATGGAGGAGGAACTACAGCTACTGATTTACTAGACCAGCAGAATCCCTAAAGATTAATCCTTATACCCACAGAAGAGAAAAACAGGAAGCTTGCTGTGAGATTGCATCTCCCAGAAATGTCAAAAAAGCTATGACCACGAAGTCTCATTAAAATGGCTGCCTAAAGAAGACATGCTAACATGGAAGGATGAAAGCTCGAGAGGCCTCAACTTTGGTCAAAGAACAAGGGACAACTAAGGAACGCTGAGAGCAAGAGAAATAACCTTTCCCGGGAGGAAGTACACCAACTGGTTATTCAATACCAATGGCCAGCACTGAAAAACATATACATGCAATATATACAAGTAACAGTATATAGACTGAACAGGTTGTGTGTGTATGTAAATATATATTTTATGTATAAACACAAGTATGTAACAACAATTAAAGATGAATGGTCACGAGTTTGAAAGAGAACAAGGAGGGTACATGGAAGGGCTAGGAGGGAAGAAAAGAAAAGAGGAAATAATATATTACAATCTCAAATAATTTTTAAAAACATATTTAAGCAAAAATATGAGATCAATAAGGCTAACTAACATTCAATTGGGAAGAAAAAAAGACATTCAAAAGAAGAACTAAAACAGAAGAAAAACGGAAACAAGTACCTTATATAGTCAATTCAGGAGACATAATTGTAGACTTAAATTTTCTTATAAAATAGGAAAAGACAGGTGGAGCACTGCGAGTTTGAGGTCAGCTTAGTTTACACAGCAGATTCTAGGCCAGCCAGGGCTACATGGAGAATGTCTCAAAAGATGGGGAAAAAGTAAAAGTCTTCTCATAAAGTTTATTTGAATAAAACAAGAGTAAACTGTTTTGAAAATGTGTTCATAAAAGTATTAGAGAAAGAATAATTCAATTGGTAAGGTAAGTAAAATGGTTACAACTCACTCATAATTGGAAAACAAAAAAGATTATTTTTGAAGACCCAAATATAGAAAATGATGAGTCACTGTGAACCAGATTTAGCAACATGTACTAACAAACAAAATTAAAACAAGAATAATAGTGATATGTGTGTGTGTATGAATTTCTTTAAAAAACAGGTTTATTGTCAAGAGATAAAGGAGGGAGGCACAAGGTTATCAAATTAAGCCTCATAAAATGTCAAGAATGGTTACTGAGAGATCTAAACACAGACACTTCTGGTAAAACTTCAGAATTCTATTTCTTAAAAATATAAAGAAAATCCTAAAATTCATCATGTTATCTACAAAAGACCAAACCACACTGAAATCTAAATGCTAACAACACAAATCATAAGTATTGTTAAGATTTTCTGAGAAAAAAAAATGAGCTTGGAATTCCATAATCAAATTCGCTAACAACTGAGTGTCAAATAAAGAGCAGTTTCAAACTACAAACACTTAAACAGTTCCCTCACCTCCATGACCAATTACTCAATGTTGTATTCTGAACCCAATGAGCCCTAACTTTTTCTGTGTCACACAGATGATTTCTTTCCTAACCTTCCTCCTTCACAGTATACACACCCTTATAAAGTGGGTATCTTATTTTGAGGACTTCAGCTCTAACCAAGTAAAAAGAAATCTGAAAAAGAGAAAACACAAGTCAAAAAAACAAGAAAGCTATAGTCTCAGGGGACAAGGAAGAACTAGAAAGAGTTAAGAGAAGAATCTATAAGAATTTGTTCTTTGTAACTTTTTTCAGTGCGTAATAGTATAGAAAGGAATATAGCTATTTTATGAGACCAACTTTTTATTCTGCTGTGTGCATGTATTCACATATTTCTAGGATTAAATATTTTAACACTGACTCAGAAAATACTGAAGAAAATATAGAGCAGTATATAAATATTTTGATGATATAAATTAGCAGAAGGAGCCGGGCGGTGGTGGTGCACCTTTAATCCCAGCACTCGGGAGGCAGAGGCAGGCAGATCTCTGTGAGTTCGAGACCAGCCTGGTCTACAAGAGCTAGTTCCAGGACAGGCTCCAAAACCACAGAGAAACCCTGTCTCGTAAAAAAAAAAAAAATTAGCGGAAGGACTGGGCAATAGAGTGGTAGGGAAGGAAACAAGACTGTTACTCACAGATTTGGTAACACTGACCAGAGCCAAGGAAGACAACTTTCACAGGAACCTACTAGCACAACTACAGGCAGGCACGGTTCAGGAACAGAACTTAGTGTTGGTCAGCAATTTCCCTCTGTAACTGAAAGACTTGTATGACTGGAACTTCCATTTTAAAAAGTATATTTTAAGCAGGGGGGAAGAAGTACATATCCAGTATGCCAATTTTCAAAACAGAAACCATATTTGATTGTCAGGCAGCTCATAAACAGTCCTATCATCCCATAACCCCTGGAGTGTGCAGGGTGTGTGTGTGTGTGTGTGTGTGTGTGTGTGTGTGTGTGTGTGTGTAAAACTGTGTGTGTATGTAACTGAGTGTGTGTTGTGAGGGTCCACTGTTTTGCTAAATCATGTTGCCAAACAATCTTCCAAATATTTATATTTATACATATAAACCTGTGCTAATCCCAACAGTCAGAAGAGCCTCTTTCTGTACAAAGCCTACTCTGTCAAAGTGCTGAGAAGAAGTGATCATGTGTGCTCAATAAGACATATCTAATCAGCATCTCTCTCCCTATTTCTACATAGCTCAGGGAATAGTCAAAAAAAAGGGGGCCGAGAGAATGAAAGTGCCTGAGAACAGGAAGAAGTGCTAAGAAATGTTATCTTCTAGACATAATGTGGTCCTTATAGCTGAGCCAAATCAAAGCAGCCATAATTGCAGTCTAGAAGTGAGAGATGGCAGTCCTGAGGCCTTATATCCAGCTAAGGAACCATACTGGCAATTGATCGCTACTGCGAAGAAAGAGTAATTTTTCACTGGGGTATTACAATAGACTATTTGCTCATGCACCAAACAATGGCCTCACACCCACATGCACTAACTGGACTCACTGGGTAACTAAGGGAGTAGGAAGGATGCGATGGGTAAGCCATCAAGCCTGATGACCTGAGTTTGATCCCTAGAACCAAGACAGAGCAGGGAGGAAACTGATTTCCCAAAGATGTCCTCTCACCTCCACTTGTGCACCACAGCACGCATGTACACATACACAAACAATATAATAGAAAACTAAAATTTTTAAAAGGACATGAAGTTGGGTGGGGCTTCTTAGGAGTTATCTAAGAAGAGTCAGACAAGTGGATATGATGAGAATATATTTTATACACTTATGAAAATTTCAAAAACAAAAATACTTTTAAAAGCACTAGGTTCTATTCAGCGCTACATAAATTAACAGAAATATCCCAACTCTATAGTCTCTCTAAAAATCAGCTACAGGCCATCCAGAACATGTGTATGCCTGGTACCATAATACATTCATGCCACGAGATCTTCGGGTATCATTTTTAAAATCATCCTTTGTAATGTAATAATATCTGTGTCAAGTTTGGAACAAAAAAACGTCCAAATGTTTTATTACTTGCATAACTACACAGATACAGGGCATACTGTATATGCTTTGTATAGAAGCCCACGGCATTTATGTTTATAGATATGTATTCTTAAGATAAATAAAGCAAGATGTTTCACCTTCAAAGATCATTTCCAAAAGACAGTTAACAGCAATTTTTAAAATCCGCTTTACTTAGCAGTCTATGTGGTGGCTAGTTTTGATTGAACTTGCCACAAGGTAGTTATCTGAAAGAAGCGACCCTCAATTGAGAAAATGCTTACATAAACTCCATCTGTAAGGCATTTTCTTAATTGTTAGTGATTGAACCAGCCCACTGTGGGTGGCTCCCTCCCTGGGCTGGTGGTCCTAATTTCTATGGGAAAGCAGGCTCAGCAAGCCATAGGGAGCAAACCAGAAGCAGCACTCCTCCATGCCTCTGTATCAGCTTCTGCCTCTGAGTTTCTACCCTGTCTGAATTTCTGTCCTTCGATGATGAACAGTGATATGGAAGGAAGTCAAATAAACCCTTTCCTCCCCAACTTGATTTTTGGTCATGGTGTTTCATCACAGCAACAGAAACCCTCAGACAGTCTGTAAGTGACGGTCTTTTTTACACCTGCAGAATGCAAACACACATTGAATCGGAGCAGTAAGCAGACTACTCACCATGCCAACCTCATAATCTCTGAATTATTTTCAAATCACTCATTCATGTATTCATACACTTTCTCTTAATCATTAACTCCGTGAGTATCTGTAAGGCGCCTACACTGATTTGGGTCCTACAGAAAGAAGCAGACAGTCCTTACTTTCAATTTAATATGCACTCAGGTGTTTTAGATATAATTTTTTTACACTTCAATTCTGTTTAAGAGAATAAGCAAGGCAGCAGAAATCTGACTTTTTTATAAAAAGTTTAAATTGACTAAAATTTGTTATTACTCAAATATATGTACACATGTATGGGTGACGATGTATGTAACACAAGCATAATAAAAAGGACAGGGTCACTGAAGGATGCTCTTAACTCTAAACCATCATCTTCAAGTTCATGAAGTCAATAAGAACACATTTACTTTAGTATCTACTTACAACATTTTGAAAATTTTAACCAATGGTTTAAAGCTATGACAAGTCAAAACTTACCCAAATTGTAGCTATCTTAGCAAACCATGTATGAAGTTGATACAAGTTCGCAAAATGAATAATACATTTATGGAATTTTAAGTTTTTAAAGACATTTCAATTAAAGAAACAAATTGCAAATTATAATTTAATCTTATATCTTCATGTAGCAACAATCTGAGTGTGTGAGAGAGAATTTTTTAAATCTACTGTCACAAGATATTAGTTACAGAGGTTGGCAAGGAATGGCTGTTCCAGAGGGCCAGAACTTAGTCCAAAATAATTAGCCTCTGGACCTAGAACATTCTATCTCTGAAACTAACCAGCCAGTCTCTATAGACTCTTTTCAGAAGTTTTTGTTCACAGCCAAAACAGCTTATTTTCATAAGTTTTCATTCAGAGTTCATCCTGTTAGCCAAACATCACATTTTGTGCATTCAGGAGTCATGTGTTGCTTATTAACTATTATAAAGTCTCTCACAGCTAGGATTCTTATTCCCATCACTGAATGTAGACAAGGCTGAGTAGTGGGCAAGACAGCACTCTTAGAAGAGAGAAACAGCTCACAAAGGCCATTAAGAAGGAAACTGCTGGATCATATAAAACCTATTAGCCATTAGGATTCAGGTCTGAATTTTTTCACCCTTTCTATCTGACATAATATTTACATGTGACATAGATTATTGTGTCTAAAATTAAATAATAATGAACACAATTTGGACTAATGGAGTGAAGATTATGAATGAAACGAATGTCTAAAACAAAATTTACTGTATTGACTATACAGCTCCCTCTACTTACAGTTACTTGCATTTGATGAACTATCTCATTTATATCTAAGCGGATAGAAATGGTACTTTAAAAAGGAGTTACTGTAGTGTTGTCTCTCCTTTAATAACTAAAACATTAATTAATGTTTAATCTCAGCAGACTGTACTATGGAACACTTTAGATAACAACTAAATTAAGAAAAGCAGTACTTAAAATATAAAACATCATTAATATTATTATTAGTCATTGATCTCTTTAGTACAATTTGGATAAGAAGAATTAAACAAATCTTTGTGGAGTTGAAGTTTAATCTATAGACTAGACGCTTGTTTTTTCTTGTGCCCTTGCCAGGCCTTTAACCTGCTATCTTTATCATCAGGCCCTCATAAAATTCCTAAGTTAAAGGCCTGGCACGTTCACAGGAGAAGCAGCAGGAAAATGCATAATTGTGCATTTAAGGAATGTCAGGAGACAAAAGACAAATGATAAGAAATAAGAAATCAAAACCTTTCAAAGATAAGAAAAACCAAGACAACACAAAAACCAAAATGTTTTCAAAATTTCAAAACTGAACAATACTGGAAATGAGCTAAAAACCAGAATTCAAAATGCCTTTAGGGATCCAAAAGCAAGTAAACAAATCAAACCAAATATCAAGATCAAAATGCTTACTCACAAAGCAACCAAATCAGATACTGTAAACCAAATACTTTGAAAGCAGACAAAAATGGTACCTAATAAAATAGGATCCTTCTTAACCAGCTCAGAGTGCAAAAAATGGATCCTCGGCCAAACGAACAGGGATCCAGAGCCCTGAAAAACTCACTAATAATCCACCTGAGGACAAAACACCAGATACACTGTATTTAATGAGTCCATTCAGGTACTCAGCTTCCATTCATGAGAGTCATCCTATGAAAAGTGGGTCATTCTCAGGACCTGAGGTTAGGCACCATAACTGTCAATGTAAAAACATAGTTCTCATCTTAAAGGGAATAAGCAACAGTCCACAGTGGCCAGTCTCTTCCTGGTGGTGGTGTGGGGGGGGGGGGGCGGGGTGCTCCAGGCCCTTGCCTGGACAACTGCCCCTAGATGGAGCCCTGCAGGCAATACAGAGTGTCATATATCTGCCCCTTCAGACATGGCCATTCCTGTCAGAACCCTGCATGCAGGTAGACCTTCTTTAGGAGCAGAGAAGAGCTGGCATACTCTGTGTTCCCAGTCTGGTGTTGTAGTTATGGATCCCTGGGCTGTCATACCTACCTGGCTAGATGACTTGTTGGTCCCCATCTAAACTGATGTAGCTCTTGTGACTGTAGAAATATCACTTGGAACCACAGGCCACCATACTGGATTGGTTGGCACATCTGCAGCCCAAGGAGGCACTAGCACACCTTCTTAGCTACCATTATCCAAGTTCAGCTGTTGCTCCTCCATTTGATGACATGTGCAGTGGCTCTATGACATGCCCTTCCCTGTCAGCTGCATGATGTCCCCACTCTCTGACAGGTACACACATAGATGACCATGGCCTTGAAGTTGGAGAGGTTTTCTAGCCGGTGTCAGTTATGCGTGAAGCAGCTGATTCTGAAGGCATGGCCTGGATGAAGCTTGCTGATGAGCGTACATAGGCTAGCCACACCTATGGATCCTTAATCTACCTGAAGCTACACTTCATTCTGGAGGTTATGTTAACAGAAGCTGGTTCATGACTTCAACTCCCCCTTGGTCAACTGCCTAAGCTCACTGTGTGTGGGACACTGGTACCACATGGAACTGGACATGACTGAAAGGCAATGTGCATAAAGATAGGGCTAGTTTGCTTTTCTTCAATATCAGTTCTGTGATAAAACTCAGCCTTTTTCTTAGTAAAATAATTTGCTCACAAGCTACCCGGCCATTTCCTTAATGCTTCTTCATGAATTACAAACTATACTGCAGTTAATTACACAATGATCAGTAAGGTTTTGCTCCATGCCTTAAACTTTATGTCTATAGATATTATTTCATTGATCTTCTAAAAAAGTACTGTGAATGGGGAGGAGGGTAGAGAGATGGCTCAGTGGGTAAGAGCATTTGTCGCTCTGTCAGATCAACTGGATTAGATTTCCAGCACCCCAAACTGTCTTTAGTACCTCCTAGAGCATCAGGCTGCATGTGGTTTCAAAAGATTCATATATACAAAACACCCAAACACATAAAATGAAATATTAAAATATTAATGTAATCAATAAAATTTGAATAAAGATATTTAAAAAGCCACGAGAATAGCCTACTTCAGATAAGAAAAAATTAAATGCAAAAAAATGCCTGACATAAACTTATGGTATAGATTTTTTTTCTAAAACGTCAGGAAATCAGAAAATAAACTCATAATTTCTAGTTGAAAATATGACTACTTTTTCAATTTGAAGTTCCTTTTGATTACTATATTTTCATCTATATGCTTGGTATAATAAGTTAAATTTATTATTAACCAAACTTTAAATTAGGCCACTGCTAAAGAATGACATACTTCGAAAAGCTATACATAATTTACTGCCTTCAAAAATAAAGCACAAAGTTAAACTACTCTTAAAAGAATAATTCAGAGAATATTATCAAAGTTGAGATATTAGATTTAGTTTCAAAAGCAGTGTGTACTCTCTAAGCCTCACTTTCCTATTCATAAAAGGAGAATAATAAGTTCAAAATTCTAGTGTGTTCAAGAGGAACACACACAGGATATTTACTAGAGTCTGGTACAGAGAAAGCACTTATAGTCTTATTTGTGTATTAATATAAAACTCAAAAATAGAATTAATTTAGAAAACAGCATTATCAGGAACAATGAAAGAAAGAGTTTTACTCAAATAAGGTTTTTAGGCTTATCCCTGCTTTTTTACTCTTTATCATTGGGGCCCCATCTGTTTTTCTATTGGCTATTAACTTAGATGCTCTCATGGTGCTTATCTCTAACAGCTGTATCTACTTTTTAAACCATGAAGTGAAGGTCCTTGATACCCAAGCATTCTCCCAGGAATTACATAACCTGAGGGAACTTCATGGAACTATGGGATTGATTTATATCTCTATTGAGTTGTTTAATACCTCTATCAAAGCTCACTAAAGTGACTCATAAATCTATGTATATAACTTCGTTAACTTAAAAAACAAAGGGCTGGAGACTCTAAGGGAGATGCAACAGAGGAGGGTGAGTCTGCAGAGCATAAATAAATAAATAAATAAATAAACAAACAAATAAATAAATAAATAAATAAATAAATAAGGCAGGTCCTATGGGAAGATGCATTTAAAAAGCCGTCTCATGATATTGGAAGAAAAGACGGTGGAGCAGAGCAGTGCAGCGAGGAGGCTAGAGACTGGGCAGCAACCCAACGGGAGTGCAGCTGCAGCACACGAAGGAACATGTCATTGCAGTTTGATTGGTCCTCAGTCTGCCTGCAGGATCAGGCAAGCATGCCAGGCCTGCAGCATGGAGCCACCTTTTCTGCAGCTCATAGGGCTGCAAGCGCAATGGTTGTATCCAGTAAGGGTGTGGGGTGGCCAGTACCAAGGGCAAAGAGGTATGCAGCAAACCCGGAGTTCTCACAGAGTTACTCCTCACACCTGTTGATTTTCAACCCACTAGCAACAAATTCCTTGGCTTTCTACATCTCATCTACTTAACATGCTATCAATCTTTCTCATGTAAACTTGCTGGATAGCTGTACTAGCTCTGAAAATAACTCCTGCTTTACTGTTTTATAGCAGATTTAATCCTTTAATACCTTTCTACTAATACATCCCTGCTCTGTCACCAGTTTTTCTTACAATTATCTTCCTTATCAAACATGAAATCCACATGGTATCACTTCCAACACTTTCTAGAGGGCATGCTTAACAATACACTCTTCAGTTCCATTACCATCACCTCCAGGTAAATCCTCTATTCCTCAAGATCACCACCTTTATTTGAACTGATGAGTAAAGCACAAAAAGGCTCCAAAAAAAAAAAAAAAACATAATAACAGCTTTCAAAGAGCATAGATTTCATTAATTAGTGCTTTTTTAAACTCACAGCTGTCAAACGATCTGCTTCAAAGTAAAAGTATTACCAAATGACAAAATAACTAGTTGAAGAGATCATATTTAAATATCACAAGAGCTTTCAGACTATTCATAATGGTAGGTCCTAGACAAACATACCTATTGCAACTTAAATTGTAAACTTATGAATCCAATTCCAAGGCTGTTCTAGAGTCACTTTAACTTTCACAGACCTATAAAGTAATAGCTCCATCATGCCACATAGATTTACTAAACAGAGCCAGTAAGCGTGCTCTAAGATGAATTGACCAGTTTTTCGATTCATATACCCATCCACACTTGTGATGGCTGATCTTGGCTGTCAACTTCACAATATTTGGAATCAACTAAAAGTCAAGCAGCTGGACACATTTTTGAGAATGTCTTCACTGAGTTATTTGAGATGGGAAGACCTACCGAATCTGGATCATTTGAGATTAGAGTCCCACCTTAAATCTGGGCCACACATTCTAGTGGCAACACATGTAAAGAACAAGTGAGAAGCTAAGTTTTGCTTCCAGCCTGCTTGGCCTCACTCTCACAGATAAGTTCATTCCTTAACTGGCATTAGAGCCTTCTTCGGGATTCCAATAGAGTCTAGAGACCAGCTAAAACATTCAGCCTTGTGGACTAAGCAGCTATCCCTAGCCTTTATGTCAAGAGATGGCCACTGCTGGGCTAGCCAGACTACAACCTGTAAGTCCCCTTTAAATATATATATTTATGCTATCCGTTCTGTTCCACTAGAGATGCCTGGATAATATCCGTAGTTGTCACTTACTCCTACCTGGCAATTAAAGAATAACACAAGCTATAGAAATATACTTTTTGTTAGAACTCAAAGAATCCAATAAAGGGAACAGCATCAAATATATCTCCAATACCACTCATGGCAGGAATGAATTTGCGGCTCTGAATCCTCAGTGTTTGTCCAGGTTAGGTTTGCTGTTATTGCTGTTATTGACACACGCTATGGTCATCTGGCAAGAGGAACCTCGATTGAAAAAAATGCCTCCACTGGATTAGCTGTAGCCACATTTGTAAACATTTCCTTGATTACTGATTAATGTGGGAGTATCTAATATAGCCTATATTCAATAAGAGTTTAGACCTCCCACATCCAAAAATAAATACAAATATTACAGGCTATTACCACTGCTCTTGGATGCCCACCAGACTCTCCTGGGAAGATACTGCACATTTTGATCTCAGGGCACACAGAGAATTCCAGTGGGATTCTGACTGGGAAGCGTCCTTCCTGATGGCTAACTTTCATAGTACAACAGGGTGCTATGTGCTGTGGGATGATCTTTTTGTATGCTGTGGATATGGATTGTTCCCACTGGTTAATGATAAAAGTTGGCTGACCAATAGTCAACCAGGAGAAGTTTGGCAGAACAATAAAACTGAGAACTCAGATGAGAAGGGGTGGAATCAAGAGAGATGCCAGTCAGTCACCAAACAGACAGGATGTGTTGAAAATGAGGTAAAAAGCCTTGAGTCACATGACAAAGCATAAAAATATGGGCTAACTTAAATTTAAGAGTTAGCTAGTACTAAGTCTGAGCTATTGGTGAAGCATTACTAATTAATTTAAACTTCTAAATGATTATTTGGAAGTGTCTATGGGACAAAGAGAGCAGAGAAACTGCCATTTACAGCTATGCATGCTGTTGAGAGAGAAATATCAACAATCTTACCTATCTGTGAAGCCTAGAAGCTAAAATAACTACCTGCCTGGCATGATATGTACATGATACAATAGTGACATAAATATTTTAAGGTAAGCTTATAATATTCAATTGTTTTCTGATTCAATTTATGAACAGCTACCCAGGAGAAAATGCATACCTGGTACTGTAAATCTGGTAAAGAGCTCATGGCAGGAGAGCTCATGGGCCCTAGGAATGAACTTATGTGCTGGCTAGTATTATGTCAACTTGACACAAGCTATAGTCTTCTGAAAGGAGAGAACCGTAATTAAGAAAATTTCTCCAGAAGATCAGGCTCTAAACAGACAGTCCTGTAGGGCACTGTGGGTAGGGACACCCCTGAGATGGTTTCCTGAGTTCTGTTAAAAAAAAAAAAAAAGCAAGTTAAGCAAGTCATGAAGAGCAAGCCATTTAACAGCAACAACTTATGACCCCTTGCAATAGCTCCTGCCTCCATGTTTCTGCCGTCCCAGTCTGAGTTGCCTTGGCTTCCCTCAATGGACTGTGATATGT
Organism: Alexandromys fortis; assembly: GCF_014885135.2. Lineage (NCBI taxonomy): Eukaryota > Metazoa > Chordata > Mammalia > Rodentia > Cricetidae > Alexandromys > Alexandromys fortis. The sequence goes on from NW_026067917.1 coordinate 13,542,118, forward strand.
AAGTCAAATAAACACTTTCCTCCCCAAGCTGCTTTGATCATTGTATTTCATCACAGCAATAACCCTAATTGAGACAACTTTCTTTCAAAATGGGCACAGCACCAAATTGCCCTCTGAATATATACCTCTATAGCAACAGATCAATACAGCTCCCAGACCTCCTCAGAGAAGCTTAAGCAAGGGGACCACTGAGCAAAGTGGGGTGAATATGAGCAAACTACACTGCATGAATGTATGAAATTATCAAAGAATAAAATATTAAATCAGTAAAAGTTTAACTATAATAGTCACAATCAAAAGATACATTGTAATATTTTGTGACTTTAATTCCATAACTCAATTAGAAAAATAAAACCTAGTAACCTTCAGTGAAATGTAAGTTTAAAACATATATATAACAAAATATTAAGTATTAAAATAAGCATGTTATGAGCCCATAGTGAAATTTAATTTCTCAATATTTGGTCATTTTCAGTTCTGGAAACAGTAAACTCATGTAACAGTGTTTCTCTCCTTAAAATGCAACAAAATCTTACAGAAGAACAAAAGAGACAATCACACCTTGGTAGTAGGTCACCAGTCAGTATATTACACTGTTGTGTAATTAAAGCTGTAGCAATATCGCAGATTAACTCAATAAGTGCCTAAAAACTTGACTTGCTTGCAAAGTTTGAAGAGCTGTCCCATGTGTAGTAAGTTACGCAGATATGTATCATTTGCCAAACACTAACAAATTATATTGGGAAGTTATCATTTTTATGAGAATCTTATTTTCCTCAAACAACATTGAAATCTGTTTCATATTCTGCATCTGGTCAACTGAGACCACCTTACAGATTTTGTGAAACTACACAGGTCTCTGTTCCATTTTCCCTGAGTTTGTCTACAAGTCATGTTTATTTCAAGAAAACCTATTCACAATGCAATATCATTTTATAGCAATCAGGATAGCTAAAAAAATAAGATATAAAGCTAATGCGACAGAATATGAAAGAACAAGAATTACAGCTCACTATTAAAAGGTTACAGATGCATAAATTATATATACTACTCAAACCACAGTGGAATTAAACTACAAATCAAAGATAGAGATGGTTGAGAAATTTCAAAACACCTGAACATTAAAACATTGCTAAATACAATAAATTAAATGAAATTAAAAGACAACTTATTAAAATTTGTGGATGTACCAAAACAACCTTTAAAAAGAAAGCTATTGGCCAGGCAGTGGTGATGCATTCCTTTAATCCCAGCACTCGGGAGGCAGAGGCAGGCAGATCTCTGTGAGTTCGAGGCCAGCCTGGTCTACAAGAGCTAGTTCCAGGACAGGCTCCAAAGCTACAGACAAAACCTGTCCTGAAAAAAAAAAAAAAGAAAGAAAGAAAAAGAAAAAGGAAAAAAAATTAAAAGTTATTAACAATGAATGTATAGTTGACCTCATATATTTGTGGAGTCAAAAAGTGCAGACTAAAATGATATTTTTTAAGGAACAAACTGCATGTATACTGAACACACAAGGCTCAGAAACATTTTAAAAGATGAAGCAGAAAGATTATAAAAGCTAGCAAACTCAGGGAGTTTGATGTGAAATTCTCTCCCATAAGGTCAGCAGCTGTGTTCATGAAGTCTAAACATGAGCGGTGCAGGCACAACAGCCATGGTTAAGCATAAAGTGAAAAGACCACAAGGCCTCAGTCTGTACACACAACTGTAGATAACAAAGGAAAATGGGAGAAAAGTCTTCCAGAGGGAGATCAACTGACTTATCCACTATCAAATAGCCAGCCCTGAAACATACATACAAGTAACATTATACACAGATGGGCAGGTTATATTTAAGAGAGAAAGAGCGTGTGTGTGTGTGTGTGTGTGTGTGTGTGTGCGCGCGCGTGTGTATTCATGTAACAACAAAGAAAAAAGGGGTTTAAAGGGAGGAGAAAGAAATGATGTAATTATATTATATTCCTAAAAATAAAAGAAATAATGAAAAATAAATTAGAACAATTCTTTACAAACTGTTGGAAGATCCAACCTATCATAACCTTAATACTAAACCAAATCAGAACACTACAAGAAAAGTACAAATAAGTATTTGTCATAAACAGAAAATTCCCCAAAACAAAGTAGAAAAATCATAACCAACAGTAAATTGTCAGGTTCAAAAAAACTCCATTTCCTGGTGGCAAGACAAAAGCCAGCATTCCTCAGGAACTTGTGAAGCCAGTTCCCTCTACCAAAGGACCCATTAAAGTAATCACTGCCAAAAGGGACAAATGGCTATGGCATAGCACACCTCTGCTGCCCTCCAGGTTCCCTCAGTATCACAAGTACCTGTTACAAATTTCAAAGTCCATGCTAGCACCCCAGCTCTTCCCATAATCTCCCCTACCCTAAACTCCCCCAGTTCACAGGCTTCCTTCCCCTCAGCTACTTATTCTCCCAAAGGTGGGGGAACACGTTTTCTAAATATGTTATTGTTCTACAGGTGTTATTAAAGGTGCTATTACCAGCACACTTTCAAGGTAGGGATGTATGCAACCTATGACAAGCAGAATTTGAGACAATGCTCTGAGGACAATATTGCTTTATGTATTTAGAGAAACTGCTTCACTACCTAGTCCCTGAGTCACCTAAGTCCAAAGGCTGATAAACACTCTGACCCAACACCACTCTTTTTCCAAGGCAACTCTAATAAAACTGCTTTGACAGCACTAGTCACACCAGAGTAACAAACATGCTTCTACCTCTCCACTGTTATCTGCCCTCCAAATTCTTAACTGCACACCTAAATCTGGACATCGTAGCTGATGGTGAGTCTTCTAAAAATGACTTTAAATTACTAAGGGGTAGGGAGTGCAGATATGTATATAATCCAAGTGTCACTTAAAAAAAAATGGGCCTAAACTCAGGAAGGAAAATATGGTTATAGATTCCCCCCCCCCTATGTTTATAGTGGTAACTTTGGCAATTAAAACAGAATTTAATCATCAAAATTTAGGGGCGGACTGACTGAAAATGTCAAAATTGTCTGCATGTTGCTAAAGCCAGAGTGTATTCTGTAGTTTTAACTGACTGCTCAGCTGCATTCCAGTTTGTCTCCTGGGGTCTGCAGAGAGGGCTGAGGTTAGGCACATGGGCTGCTCTTGCAGAGGAGCTAGGTTCAGTTTCCAGCACTGACGTGGTGGCTCACAACCATCTGTAACTCCACTGCCAGGAAAGCCAAGACCATCTTCTGTCCTCTGCAGGCACTGCATAGGGGCAATCATACTACTTGTCATGGATACTTGCCTCTCGGGCTACACCCTTCTGGGGCCAGCCTTCTCCTCTCGGAGATCCCAAATCTAGTCTATAACCAACCAAGTCCTCTCAATTTTGTCTTTCAAATATTAGAAAAATAAAAGCTACTTCAACTCTACTGTTGCCACCCTAAATCATTTCTTGTTCAAATTACTTTATCTCCAAGTACTTGGACTAGAAAGCAGCATCTTAGACGTGCGCGATTCTAACACTGAGCTGCATCAAAAAACGATTACAGCCATATTCAAAGCCATTCCAAACATGTTCTTTGAACTACCAATACAACTACTCCATAAACTTTTAAAAACTTTAACAGCCATCTGACATACAAAAACATTCATTCTATTGTGTTGCTGAAACAAGACAAAGAGCAAGAGAATCAAACACAAATGCCTTCCATATCTGGTCACACATACGGCCTCAGATAACCGTCCCAGGTGCTCTCTGCACAGCACTGCTTTCTTTCCCTAACAACCTAAAGGAAACCTCAGCATCTAGATCCAATTTTTAAAACTAAGTGAGATATTCAGAAAGGTAAGACGCTTACCTATGGTAGCCAGCCCAAGTCCAAGTCATTCGTTGTCACTGCATAGCTTACTCAACTACAGAAACAGTATTGTTTCAAGTTCCTATTTTGCACAAAGGGAATGGTAGTCCCAGTCTAAATAATATGAGTTTGTGTATGACACAGTGTTCTGTAAACATTAGTCACTGATCATTATCTTTAACATGACTACCAGTCCTCATTTCAATGGATCTGCTTACTTACTGCCACCTGTCAGTGCCACCCTAGAGGGTGGTGGCAGAGGTGGTCATCATCATCATCATCATCATCATCATCATCATCATCATCATTCTCTAACAGAGCCTTCCTTATCCAATTCTCTACAGAAATTAAATCCCCCAAATCTGACTGCAATAACTATTTTGTTCTCAGAAGTAAATGTTCTCAAGAGTGGTATACAGCTAGTACCATGAAAGGTGCTTCGGAGATGAGTAATTCACTATATACTCTGCAAGACATTATAGTATTAAAATTTTGATTTTTGCTGGGACCATGGCCAAGGGCTTTAGTGTTTTCCAATGAGTGGCACACAACTGACGCTCATTAGACATTTTTAAAGGACCGAACCTTTAGAAAATAAATAGTGCTAAGCAAGAGATAGACACTGCATGCCAATATTCTCCCTTCTCTGTTTCAAAGCTTTAAAAGTCAGATTCTATATCAGTTATTTTCCTTCCAGTTGTGCTGCCTACATTATCTTAAAGCCAAAAAACAAATGCGAATGTGAGCAAACCAGGAAACTAATACTAGCAACAACTAAAGAGAAGGTCGGAGACAGAATCTGCATGTGCAAAACTTAGGACTGTTCTAGGCCACGGCATAACTTTAGCAAAGCAGTCACCCAAAGCATAATGCACATTCCATAGGGAATACTAAACCATTTCAGGCTCTACCTGGGAGAATATTTTTATTTCACGTTATGTACTGTGCTGATTTGAATGAGAATCATGTATTTGACGCTGGGTCCAGCTGGTAGTACTGTTTTGGGAACTATGGAATATATAGGTGGTTCAAGTCTTGCTGGAGAAAGCACATCATTGGGAAATGGCTTTGGGAGTTTCTAGCCTTGCCCCATTTTCAACCTGTTGCAAGATATTTGACTGCACTATAAAACAATGTGTTATTGCGATTGTTTAATGAAAACCTAAACAACCAATAGCTAGGCAGGGTGGATAAGCCAGATGTCCAGGCAAAGAGAGGAACTGGGGATGAATCTAGGAACACAGAGTACACGCCAGGAGACTAAGGACAAGTCGAAGGTACAGAATGAAAGGTAAAAAGCCACATGGTAGGACGCAGGTTTAAAAATATGGGTTACACTGAGCTCTAAGAGCTGGTTAGGAACAAGCCTAAGCTACAGGTTGAGCTGGCTGGCGAGACAGAGAAAGACTTGTTACACCTACTCTTACTCTCTCTGGTTTCTGTGTGAGGTAGATATGCATTATCTTGCCTTCTTGCTCACACTGCCTCCAATGATGCCTTCCCCACCAGTGTGGCCTCTCCCTCAGACTATACACTAAAATAAATTCATTATGTTGCTTTTGGTGATGGCATTTGATCCCAGAAACACAAAAGAAACTAATACAAGTTCATATATATTTTTGTGTAATTAAAAGGGCAAATAGTTCAAATTTTTATTACTTAGAATAATGAAGTGAATCAAAAATATCTTACATGATAGTTCACAGAAGGTAAACAAATACAGAAAAAAAATGCCACAACTTCAAGGTGAGTAAATTTTAGTAGTCAGGCAAAAGTCCGGGAACATGAATGCATGGAACAGGTGCAATGACAAGAGCTGCCATTCTTCTAGATGAAGGCAGAGCTTTACCGCAAGCAAAGTCATGAAAGACTACCAACCCTGCTCTGAGTGTTTAACTTGTAGCACTAAAGTCATCATGTAATTCTCCCATTATGAAAAATCTGGTAGGTCACTTCATTTGTTCTTGAAACACTAAAATTTTACACATTCCAAACAGGCACCCCAATTTTCCTATGCAAAAACAGGAAATGTAATGTTAAAACCATGAGTTTTTAAAGAAATATTAATCCACATAATAATGCAGTACAAATCATACACACATCAAAAATCTTAAGTAAAACAATTAAGCAACTCTCTTTTTTTGTTTGTTTTTCGAGACAGGGATTCTCTGTGTAGCTGCTGCGGCTGTTCTGGAACTCATGCTCTAGACCAGGCTGGCCTTGAACTCACAGAGATCCACCTGCCTCTGCCTCCCTGGGTGCTGGAAATAAAGGCGTACTACACCACCACATGGGGCAACTCTCAATCAATTCTTACCTTCTTTTCCTACCATCACCTTAGCAACAATCCCATCAAGTGGGGCTAAGAAGTGATGATACAAGTACCATTTCCCAGGCACTTCCAAGTACGTTAGGTGCAGTAACTTCCGCAAGCACTACTACCACCGAAGAGTTTTATCACCATCTCCTTTATACTAAGGAGTTAAATGCTTTTCTCTAACCCAGAACAGGGGCAGGGAGTTTGGCAATTCAACTACACTCTCTAAGAGCATAACCAAGAGGCAACACTTCTCTTAAGAATGATGGAATAATCTAAAATATTCTGCCACTCTTATTATCCGGGGGGCGGGGTGATTTTCGGAGTTATAAGCCTTTTACCGCTTCAGTTTCCAGCACAATAAACAGTGGGTTCCAATTGCAGAAGAAAGTAAGAAAAGCCTCCTAACGGGGCAAACTAAGCCCGGAATTATTCAGATCTAGATGAAATGTCAGAAACGTGGGAAGAATGGGCAGACAGCTTAACCATAGTAATCAGTCGTCGAAACAGAGGAGACGACTTTTATTTCTACAAGGACCTTTAATTTCTTCGAGGGCGAAAATTCTAACATCCCTTTCCCTTGAGTTAGCACACAAACATACAATATACTTAAGAAGAGAAAGAATTAGGAAGAAAACAGCAGCAAAATCAAAAAAAGGGGAAGACAAACTGTCGATATTTAAAACTTAGACCCTGAATCACGGGATTAGCCTGTCACGTCCTGGTAAATAAGAGCAGTTAGGGACAAGCGTGTGGTTGGAGACGCACACTCCTGTGGTCTGGAGAACTGAAAAGACGCCCTAAAATGAGCTAACAGGGACGACAGTTTTCAGTACCCCTGCTATAGATGAGGGGGACAGGGGAAGACGACAGAGGGGTGCACCCGCTTGCTTTGGGAAGGAAGGGCAAGGATGCAGGTGAGGAGGGAGTTAGACGCAAGCAAAGGGGGACCTGGGGCACAGCAGCGGGCTCCGGGAGGGCCAGGGACGTCCCGAGGAAGCAGAAGCGCCAGAGGGAGGGCCCCGGGGACAGGGCCGGAGGGCACCGGCCGCAGCGGCGGCGGCTGGCGCGGCGAGCGGAGCCGGCCCGGGATCGGGCAGCGGCAGCAGCACTTACCCGGACACGCGGGGCGGCGGGCGGACCCTCGCCGGGGGCCGAGGCTGTGGCGGCGGCGAGCTCCTGCAGCGGGCGCCCCGGCCAAGCCGCATCCTCCTCCCGGCCGCCCTCCTCGCTCTCACAGGCTGCGAAACTTCTCGCCCACCGTAGACACGCTCGGCCACCGCCAGAGGCTGCGCTTAGCCCGAGCCCCCGCCCGGCCTTCGGGCTCGGGCGTCCAGTTTCCGGCCCGCTAGTCACCGGGGCGCGTGCGCCGAAGAGCCCTTCCTGCTCTGAGGCTGGGAACTTCCGGCGGCGGGTGTGTCTGCTTGCTGGGCTGCGGGCTTGAAAGTGTTAGGCAGTTTGCTGCTACCCTCGCCCTGGCACCTCCTAGTATAAAGCTTCCCCGGATGCCTCCTAACTCAGGAAGTGCCACATAATAAAAACAGGAGGGCCCAGTGCCCTTTAGGATGCAACCGGGGTGTAACGTTTGCTTACCTCCCATTCTGAGCCCCAAACTCAGTGAGTACTGATAACTAAAAACTAAAAACTAAATCAGTGTGGGTAAATCTTTGAAGAAAAATCCCTCTTTAGGTTGGAGGGATTGAAGGGAACTTTTCCATACAAGAGAGAAGTCTCTTTCTACGAGACCAGTCAACAACTGGAGATTGAACCAAAGTGAATTAAAATTTAGCAAATGTGGGTTACAGGGGTTAGTGCTTCATCTCTTTAGCCATTTAGAGTTTAGAGAAATGGATGACAATGGTTACTCGTCTTGTTCCTACAACAAAACACCAGAAGAAAACAATGTAAAAACAAGGTAGCGGTCAGGGGGTAATTTTACTTGCTCATGGAGGGATGATACAGTAAATCATGGCAATGAAGACATGGTGATGGAAGCTTGGGACAGCTGATCATATTGCAACCGCTGTGAGGAAGCAGAATGATGAATGCTGGCTGTCAGTTCCCTTCTTTGTACTCAGGCTGAGACCTACCAGGATGAGAAATTTACCTATCACAGATCTACCCCTTGTTAACAGAATACCCAAGTGACAACAGAAATCTCATGCACCACAATCAGCAGTTACGGGAAGATAGTTATTGAGAGGTGAGGAAATAGGGATGTACAAAGAAAAAGACCTTTTGAAAAAACTGAGAGGCTTGGAAAGCCAAAATCCAGTCTTTTCTCGAGGGCTGGGTATTTTTAAGACTTCCTTACTTTGGAGGTTGATCAGTTTGAAGACAAGTAGGCTGGTTGATTGGTTCACAACTGTAGTGTGACATGCCCGGAACTTGTTGACAGTCCATCAACAGGGGGCTTACTGGTGGGAGACAAAAATCTTCCAGACTTATGTCTCAAGTTAATGAGGAATAAACTGGCCAATTTGGAAATTTGTCATGTTTACAATCTAGTCAAGGCCTCTATGCCTATCATTCTGCCTACCACAAAGGCTGTCTAAACTCTGGTCTCATTACCATCTCTCAGAGATCACCCTAGCTGTGCCTAACAGTTTGGGAGGCAATGATTGCTTAGCTGCTTTGAACTGACAAAGGGTTGACAACGTGGGGGCAGCAGTCAGAGTGACTCAGAGGAGAATCTATCTAAGGGACCAGGATAAAACTTAACTGATGGTTAGGATCCAGAGTATAAGACAGCCATTTGGTGATGATGTGTATATTTGGAACTTGCCATAGGAGTGGGACACCATCTGTAACATACAAAAAGGGAGACTTTGTAGTACTATAATTCCTACTGAGAGCACAGTTAGAAAAATAGCTGGGACAGTTTTGCCCTTATGAGGGGAAGAGAACAAGCAAGAAAATCGTCCCAAGAATTCTTAGCAGAATGTGTCATAGGTAACAATGACAATGAAGATTTCTCTGCCACCATTACCTACTGAAAGATGTGTACACCTTGGAGGAGGCCATTTGGCTAGTTAAGAAGTTCAAGAAGCCTGCCATCAACCATTTTAAATTTACAAGTCAGTCTTTGAGTTTTCTTTATTATATACCTCAGGGAAACATTAAGAGGCAAGATTAGTGGAAAAAGTTCCTCAACATCATGATTAACATAAACTTTGTTTAGTGAAGTAAACTGTAACTGTATGACCAGCAAGGTATTGCACCAGATCCCTCTAGTACTGATGGAGTGGATCCCAGTTGCCACTCTTCCTCAGGGTAAGTGCTTTGTCTCTATGTACATGGGGACTGCAGGAGTCTGTTTAAAAGCTTTCTTTTTTATACATTTCGCACCTTATACTACCTACTAAACTGCTTCTCTTAAGTCTTGTCCTGTAAACATTTTCTTTGCCCAAATAAGTGTGTTTTCTTGTTCCACGTGATACATATGATATACATATGATATAAAGACTTTAAGATTTTTCAATTGTAGGGCCTTTGCCAACAATAGTTGGCCCTTGGATGTTATCCACCATCCCTGGGCAGAAAGTAGGGTTCTAGACAACACCCTGTTTTAAGGGCAAAGGTCATCTCCTCAGAGTAATACTTGGATGTTTCTAAAGGCAGCAGGAGCTCTTTACAGAGGATGGGATATTCAAGGTGTCCCAATGCATATCTCTTGGCCTCAGAGTTCTCATCCTATTTCCCCTTGTCACCAGGTCATTCTCTCCCTGATACCCAGAAAGTGGACCAAAGACACTTGGGTGAGTAAAAGGACTGCATCCAGGAGCCTTAGAATGTCTTGATAATATTTTACACAGATCCCAGCAGCAGTTAGGAGGACTTCTAATGTCCTTTCAAGACAGTGGCATGAGCATAAAGGATGGAGAAGACATAGAGTCTGTGTAATTATTGACTCTGTGTCTATGGGACAATTCTAGAGCTCCAGTGAGTGAGTGTCACCTCAGCTAATCTGTCCTTGAGTTTCTGCTGCAGGAGCTGCTTCAGCTCCTTCAACCAATAGACTTTAAGATACCAGCCCACTTGGGCGTGGTATGATTTGCTTTTAAAAAACAGCAGCAGCTGTGTGCTAACTCTCTTGCTTCTTGCTTCTGGCTCCTAGACTCCTTTCCTGATCATGCAGAGGGCTGTTGTCTGGGACGGTGATCTGTAAGTTTTTCCCCTTTAAATAAATAATCATTCTATTAATCATAATACCAAAATGGTGTGGGATTGTTTGTGACTTACGACTTCAAGTTTCTAGGAATAGTCTTGAGTACCTCAAAGTCAGTGACTGTTGCATATCCTGCATTCCATATTCCTTCTTTTACGAAAGAGCTTCCATGTGTATAGAGGACTAAGGCGGGGGTTTCTAATGGTTGATATGAGAGAGCAGGGTGAACTATATAGCTATCCATCAGGATATCCTCCCAAGAGTGGATAAGATTTCCTTTCTCTTTTGGTAAATAGGTGGCTGAGTTTAGGTTTTAACAGATCTTGAGGGCGATTTTGGGTACTTCCAACATGAGGTCCAATGTTTAAGAAGTCTGGTATTAGTTAGCCAGAGATTTCCCTTCAGAAATTAGAATAGTTCCTATGTTAGAAGGCATATGAACTATAAAGGGATGGCTGAGAGTAAAATCTTGAGCTTCGGGATTGTTAAGTATTATGATAGTTTAGTAAAGTAGCAATTGTAGGTTCTCTTCCAAGATCCATGATTACAACTATCCTTGGGTAGTTGACTAGATTTCTAGTACCAGTAATGATTTCCATCTTGTTGATTGCACCTTTGGTTACTACCAAGGTATACATGCCAGTATCATACACTTAAGATTATAGTGCTATGGTAGCTGTGGTGAATCCTTGAGGAAGAGGAATGTATCCTAATCCTTCCTTCTTTTATATTTATTGCCCACCTTTCTACTTAAAGTTCCTCCACATTGTTTTCCATTTAACCATTCAAAAACACTGTACACAGCTATCCCATCTCTATTACCCTCCATGGTATCCATCTACTATCGTGGTTTCTTCCGTTACTCCAAGTTATGTACTCAAATCTAAAAATTTGCTGCTAGAAACCACATGTGAGAGTGAAGATATAGTCAGTTACTCCCACAATACAGAACTGAACTGAATCTATAGATTGCTTTTGGTAGAATGGCTGTTTTCACAATCTTAGTCCTACTAATTCATGAGCATGAAATTCCTGTCCATCTGATATCTTCTTCAATATCTTGAAGTTTTTGTTATTAAAGTCTTTCACTTACTTGGCTAGCATTATCTAGAGATAATTTTAACTTTTAGACTATTGTGAAAAGTACTGTTTTTCTGAATTCCTTCTCAGGAAGAGTGTCATTTGTATACATGAAGGCTACTAATTTGGATATGTTAAACTTTTATACTGTTACTTTGCTTAAAGTTATATCAGCTGTAGAAGCTTCTTGGTGGTGTCTTTAGGGCCTTTTCATATAAAGTTACATTATCTGCAAATAAAGACACTGTAACTTCCTCTTTCCCTATTTGTATACCTTTTATCTCCTGCAAATGCCTTTTTACTCTTGCCAAGACTTTGAGTTATATACTTAATAAGTATGGATAAAAAGGACATCCTGATGATTTTTGTGGAAATAAATTCATTTCTCTCTGTTTAGGATCATATTGGCTCTGGATTTTTATACCTCATTTTTACAAGGTGTAACTTCTCTCTATTTCAAGCATACACAAGAAAGCCAAAATGTCCTAACCAAATAATTTAAAATGTACCATTTTGTAACTCAGAAGTATTACTTACAGGAAATAGCCATTCACATTTGACATTGCAATATTACTATGACTTTTGAATTAATGATTTCTGCATTTTCAGAATACTACTTAAGACTGAACTGTACATATTCTGCATGTACAATAAGAGAGCTAAATGAGAAAACTTTTTAACAATTTATGATGTCTCAATATTTTGTTCCAGAAAAATAATTAGGCAATCCATTTATGTGGGGGGAAAGTTCATACTAACTTGAGAGCTTTAGAATGGTCAGTCTATGGTCCACTGGCCCTGTTCCTCATGGATCTGTAGTACCATAATACATCATGGTTGAAATGTATGGTAGAAGAGGACCATTAGGCTCAGTGGATTAGGTAATTAATTTTTCCTCATCTTTTTATCAGTTTGTGAGAATTTCATACAAGGAATTTCACCTCCTCTCCCAGCTCCTCCCAGATCTGCTCCCCTTGCCTACCCAGCCCACATTGTGTTCTCTTTTAAAAACATTCCATTGGTACTGATCATACATTTTTTGGATGTGTGGCTTTCACTGGAGGGTGGTCAATCCACCAGAGAATGCTTAAAGAAAACTATCTTTCTTCTAGCAGTTACCAGCTATTTACTAATAGACTCTTATCTATGTGTGGGACTTCATACCATTTTCCTTCTCAGTGCTAATATTCTGTCTTCCCTGAACCTGTGCAGGTCTTGTGCATGTTGTTTTTACTCCTGCTAATTCACACATACAGCTGCTCTACTAATGTGGGATTCCCCTTTGTAAGCTATGAATATATTTTATTACCATTGGTTATTAAAGAAGATGTTTCAGCCAATGGCTTAGAAGAGTAAAGCCAGGTGGGAAATCTGAACAGAGATATAGAGAGAAAGTAGGCAGAGTCAGAGAGATGCCATGTAGCTTCTGAAGGAAAAAGATGCCAGCCACCAGCCAGCACCTTGCTGGTAGGCCACAACCTCATGGCAATACACAAATTAATAGAAATTAGTTAATTTAAGATGTAAGAGTTAGCTAGAAATATGCTTAGGCTATTGGTCAAACAGTTTTGTAATTGATATAGTTTCTGTGTTGTTATTCATGTCTGAGAAACCAGGAAACGAATGAGTAGTCTCTGTCTACAAAATGGTGCACCAACGTGAGGCAACTACATTCACATAAATCCTGAGAGTGCTTGGGAAGGAATTCTAGACACACACACACAAAAAAAAAAAAAACAAAACAAACAAAAAAAAACAGAATTAAGGACGACTTCTTAGTGGCCCTACTATTTTTTTTTTTTTCAGAATTGTCATTTGCTAGAAGTAAGTAGAGGTGCAGTACAGTTCCTTTAGGAGAAGGCTTCCTGACTCAACAGTAGCAACAAAAACTGCATGGTTGCTTTGAGAAGGCTTCCTGGTTTGTGCTAATTGCATGAATAGCTCTGGCTGTTTCAGGAGGCTGAACACTTGTATGGAGTTTGTGGGCAGTATGCTCCAAGTTACTTGGTGGAGCATGGGCCAACTATTTCCCAGAGATGAGGTGGTAAGCACGATTCCCTCCCAGTGGTCATAAAACTGGTGGTGAACTATCTCTGCCATGTTAGGTCTAGAGAGGTGGAACCAGCTTCCAGGGCTACCCTGACCACACTGCTTACCCAAGTGCTTCTGGTGAGAAAATGATTACTGATACACAATAGAGATTAAGACAGAAATAAACCTCTAAACGGATAACAGTGTGCTTAAAAATGTACATATGCTTGAGAGAGAAGAAAAAGAGTATAGTTATAAATAAATATTTTTAAAAAATAAAATGAAGTCTTCAAAAAGACAGAGTACAGATAGTCATAGATTAAAAGATTAAAGAAAAATAAGCCACAGAAAGATGGAAAATACACAGAGAATCTGAATTATGTATATTATTGTGTTTTCTTTGAATTTTTTGACTGTGAATGAGCTAAGTACTGAGATATTTCATTGTATGGGCTGCTAAGCTAACCCAACATATACATTTTAAAGGTACCTTGACTTCAAAATTTGGGTCCAAGGATATGTTGCTTTGGAAAAGAGGTTCTGCTTTTGTTTCCACAAAGGATAGAAAACTGTGGAATTCTTACTGACTAATATGATTTGATCAAACAAGACCCCCTGAAGCAATGGCCCAGATGGTTCAACATCCAGCTTCAGGACTGCTGGCTGAGATGGACCTACCATACAATATACCCCATGGAAGACCTGATTAATAACACCCCCAATCAGCAAGTAGTCCAGACAACAATGCCTAAATTCCCTAAATGATTGTTTATAAATATTTGTTTACATGTAAATGGAGATATGCTAAAGAGATGAATACTTTGCATTGGTATGGATCTTGGTTTATTGATACAAATTTGCAGTCAATTTTATTTTTATATATTTCTGCTCTTAATAAGGTATTGTGCTTGTGAAGCTCATTTAAAATGTATAATTAAGAAATATATAAAATGTATAATTAAGAAATATAGGTTAATAGATAGTCAAGCTTATAGTAATGTTAGTTAGGTTTTCTAGATGTACAGAGATATATTTCAGATGGATAGGTATTCTTTAAACCTTTCAAAGACTTGCAGAATATGACATTTAAATTTTTTAAGAACTTAAACTTTTCTCAACAATGAGACACACCTGCTCCTGGCAGCATCAATCTACTTCAAGAGGATGATAGGCATCAAAGAGGCTCCTTATAGAGTTGGTTAACCATTTGGACAAGAAACTGCTCTTGCCTGGACTGCTTAATGAACTAGACATGTAGTACCCAAAGAAAAATGACTACTGAACTTACCTAATGGTGAGACAGTCTTTCAGGGTTCCTGTTTCATGAAAGAGTCTACCAGACATTTTGCAGGATACTGAAGAAAGTGACTGACAAACTGACAATAAAGGTAAAATAGTCTTTCAAATTTCCTGCACCATGGAAAAGTCTACTGAGTACTATGGGCCTATAGGCTGAAGATGAATGCCCCAATCTTACAGAAGAACTTTGGATGACTGTCCAGACAGTGAGATGTCTCTGTCAATTCTAGAGTTTTAGAAGTTGCTTACAATATACTTTGTGTTAACTTACATAATTTTATATTCTTCTGGGTTCTTTGATGGAGTTCAATAATAAATAGTTATGATTATAGTTTTCCTTAGTTATGATAAAAGATAAAGTAAATATATTGTAACTGTAATTCTTACTTGATACCACTTTTGTTATATGTAATTTTTCTATGTTACAGTTAAAACTTTCTTATTTATATAGAAAAAGAAATATGATGTGGGTTTCTTCTCTGTATGCTATGAATATGTTTTATTACCATTGGTTATTAAAGAAGCTGTTTCAGCAAATGGCTTTGTAGAATAAAGCCAGGCAGGAAATATGAACAGAGATATAGAGAGAAAGTAGGTAAAGTCAGAGAGATGCCATGTAGCTGCTCGAAGGTGAAGGATGCCAGCTGCCAGCCAGCACCTTGCGGTGGGCCACAGCCTTGTGGAAATACACAGATTAAAAGAAATGGTTTAATTTAAGATGTAAGAGGTAGCTAGAAATATACCTATGCTATTGGCCAAATAGTGTTGTAATTAATATAGTTTCTATGTTATTAGTCAGGTCTGGGTGGCAAGGAAATGAATGAGCAGTCTCCATATATACTCTACTATGTTGATAAAACATCATTTTCTTAGTCACCCACTGCCTATGGCTCTTAGAATCTTTCGGCTTTTCTTTTGCAGTGATCACCAAGCCTTGGGAAAGAAGAGTGTGATACAGATATTCCATTTAGAACTAAGTATTCCATAGTCTTTTCTCCTCTGCACTTTGGTCAGTTCCAGGTCTCTGTGTCATCATCTACAGAAAAAAAAAAGAGTTTCTCTAATTAAATTGACAAATTCCCATATTTATGTGTATAATATTATATGCTTATTATGGTGTCCAGCTACCATAGTAATAGTAGTAGGTTTCCCCCTAAGATCTAAGACATATCTATCCATGGGTTCTTGACATCAATAATGTTGCTAGATATTCCTTGATTACTCCTATAAAATTTGTGACATGATTGCACAAATAAACATGCCTCACAAATGAGTTATTGACTTATCTCACAGGATTTACAACTGGATAAGACTGATGATTGTTTTTTCTCCTTTGGTAGCTAGCATAACACATTCTGGTACTATGAAAGCTAGCAACTAGGGATGAATCTTCAAGGTGAGTACCGACTTGATTTCTCTGACTTTATTTTCTGTGACTCAAGTATGTGATGCCTTCAGCAATAGGGCCTTACTGTCAAGTTCTTGGGAATAACCAAGAACATTGGCAATAATTGTTAATATTTGATGGTCTATGGGACATCACTTGCCAACAACTCCAAAAGAAGTGGCATGCTTCTGTTACTGAGTTTATTATTTGCTAGGTTCTAGTATCTAAAAGTGTTAGAAGGCCCTGTTGGTCAGAGGGTGCAATCTACCATGACTTGACAGCTCCCTCTGAGCTTGGCAACATGGAGGAGTGCTTTCCTCTGGCAGAGGGCTTTCTGCTCTCTAACCAACTTTGACACAGTTCCCTTCAAGCGCTCTTCCTCTGCTGCCAATATGGTAATTAGGTAATATGCTCTAGCTATTTTGATAGGGCCATGCTGCTACTAACCAAGGTATATGATAGGAGCATACTACTTAATGCAAACTAGGTGATTTCCCAACTATCATCCCCAAACCTATATATCCCCTATAATCTGGAATAAAGCTGAGCTGCCTCAATGAAGATGTCTCCTGGAAGGCTATTTCTTCATGTTCACAGGATCATTCAAAGCTACCTGTACGACTTCGTCTTTGTGGGCTGGTGGCCAATGGACCATAAGGAAAAAAGGGACCCCACAGAGAAGATGTTGTTGCCCTGTTATAGAAAAACTCCATTTAAACTATTTTTATAAGTATATTTGTATAATTTTAAGAAGCTTCAACAGTAGGTTTCCACATGAAGATATTTTTCAAAATATCTTTAGTGTTAGCCATGCCTGCCTATAGTCCCTCATCCATACTTCCCTCCCATTGTCTTTTCTCATTTGTGGATGTTAGCCTTGAATCTTCAGATATGTGTGCTCCATTTGCAATACCCACAAAAGCCAGGGAATTACTAAGGGACCATAGGGGAAGCGATTCTAGGAAAAGAAAATAGAATGAAATGGTATGAAGCTTTAAAGGGGAATGGCGGTATATAATAACGTTTTGGAAATTCTTTTCTGATGTAGTCTATAATTCAAACTGGAAAGGGATTAAGTTATTTCATTTTCATTGTGAAATATGGTAATTAATTACCATATTTGTAATTTTCATTGTGAAGAATTCAAAAACATTGCCTCTATTTTGACTTTGGGCTTTACTATGTGAAAACAGATACAATAAAAATCTCATAATTTCTAAAATGTTATTTTCTCTGTATAATCCTGCCCCCCCCTTTTTGAGAAAATACCACTCAATAGTCCATTCTGGATTCAAAATGTAGTAAACATTCTATTTTACCACTCCCAGCTTCTTAAAAAGTATATGTAAGTGTACATATGTACACACATATACATATGCACATATAGTATTTATTTTCATTCTAGCCACTTATCACTAAAAAAACCCTGCATGGTTACATAAAGTCTTATTGTACTTCATTTCCAAATGTCTTTTATTTTCTGTTTGATTTTTATTTTTCTTTATTTATTTGTTTGATCTAGGACAGACAAAAGATATATTCTTAATTTTGAAGAAAACATGACTATATTCCTAAATATACTTGATGCTTTAAGCCAATTTGGAAAACAAAGAGATATTTACAAAACAGGACAGGAGACAAAACTCTCATTTTGATTCTTTGTCCTGTGGCAGGTACACCCTTTAAAGCACATATCTGACTGGAAATGGATCTTTCCAATGTCAGTCTTCAGAAGCAAGTAAGACATGAATACATTTCGTACTTCCGTGCTCTGTTGGTGTGCATTACTCAGGAGAATTGGTACCTGAAAGTGCTAACCTCTTTGAATTTACAAACTTCTCATTGAGCTAAATTTCTACAATGCAGAAAAAACAGGAAATGGTTGTAACATGGAGAAATTTCCACAGGTAGAGGACAGGGGAGCCTGTGTGCTGCTGGTGGGTTTCTTCCAGAAATAAACTTTCCGGTTGACTCATATGCTAGCATAGCATAGTATTTTTATGGGACTGCTGAGTCTGTAAATGAGTGGACATCTGATTCTTGTGCTTGATCTTGGGCTTTTTTCCTCTATGGATTGCCTTGTGTAGCCTTGATGTTACAGTTTTTTGTTTTATTTTGTTTTCTAAAAAAGGAAAGATATGATTATGCAAATCCTTGTAGCTGATGATAAAAAATAAGAATCATAATCACATCTTATCTACTTCTATGGTATCTTCTTAATCAGTGTTTTTGAAAAAAGTAATACATTTATGTTCTATACACTGTTAGAAGATGATAGAAACATGCAGGCTAGATTTGTTGATTCTCTAAATGAACAGTATTTGCCTGAAGACTAACTTTCACCCACAACAGGCCTAGAGTATCAAACATCAATGTTTTGTGTGTTAAACTCATAAGATTTGGTTCTGTTTCTTATATATAACCCATATCATCAAATCTATAATATGTTTTAACTAACCTAAAAATCTAAATATGAATTACTGAGCTCCTAAGATGATGAGGTATACACCTCTAATTTTCAAACTCAGGATGATAAATCAAAATATCTCAAGTTCAAAACTTGTGTGGGATATATGACAAGACAAATCAATAGAAAAGAAAAACATTAAAACATGATGGATTCTTATGTTTATTGTTGTTGTTGCTTTTGGTTGTGGTTTTTCAAGACAGAATTTCTCTGTAGTTTGGAGCCTGTCCTGAAACTACTTCCTGTAGACCAGACTTGCTTCGAACTCACAAAGATCTGCCTGCCTTTGCCTCCAGAGTGCTACCATCACCCAGAGAATTCTTATTATTTTAATATTGGTAATACTCTGTATTTTCTTATAGGAACAAAGCAGCAAAATAATAAGTTAATTATTTTTGTTACTGTTACTAAATTTCTAATAAGCATTTTTATCTTGTGTGTGTATATTTATACATACACACTTATGTATATATGTATGTATGTACAAATGTGAGTACACATAATTGTGTGCATACAAATATCAGGGGATAAACTCAGCATCCTTATATGCTACCCACTTTTTGTGGGAGCATCAAGGTTTCTTATTGGCCTGTAACTTTCCTAGTAGACTCAGCTGGTGAGCAAGTCATCTATATCAGCTCTGAGATTACCAGCATAGACCACTACACTTGATGACTACGGGTTCTGGGCTTCAATCTCATGTCTTTGTCACTGCAAGGTAAATTGTCTCCTCAGCCTGCAAGAAGCAACTGAGGGGTAAAAAGTTTGTATGGGCTCATTTTCGACAGACACTGTCCATTGTGTTTAGGGAGGCACAATTCATGAGAAAGTGGCAGGAGCAGCTCACAGCTGTGGATGGAGGAATTTACTCACATCTAGGCAAATCAAGAAGCAGAAAGTGAACATGTCAGCACTCAACTGGCTTTTTCTTTCTTTCTTTTTTTCTTTTTATTCAGCCCATGACTCTGCAGCATATAGAATAGTGCCATCCACATATGGGGTAGCTCTTCTCTTCTCATCTGCATCTCTCATAGACACACCCAAGGTATACATCATTGAGTAATTCTTTAATCAGGTTGTTGACGGAAATTAACTATAATGAATGTTTGCATAAATAAAAAAATATGGACATTGGCTCCAAGGACATTTAATCTAGAGATGTTTAAAGTTCTTATCTCTTTAAAAAAATAAAAATAAGCTAGTAGTTTTCTTTTGTTATTTTTGTGATTGTGGGGATTGGAACTAGGTCGTAATTATACTAGGCAAAGATTTGCTATGACTTTGAGCTATTTTTCCAGCCAAATGAGATTTTAATGTAACAAATCATATGGAAATTATAGGAATTTGTTGTTAAACTATTATCACCAGCACTTTTGAAATTTTTATTTCAAGACATTGATTTCAAGATATCTACATTTCCTAGAAACTTCAGAGACAAAATTACCTTGTTCAAAAATAAGGATGTTACACAAACCTACAAGTGGAGTCAGAAATTTAACTCGTAAGACTCTTTGCCCATGGCTGTTATTGTGAAGAGTCATGTTTAGTATCATAAAATATTAAATTGTATCCCAGTGTTGTGAGAATCTTTTTGAAATGAACACTCTGACAACAAAGAGAATAGAAGAAAGGAGATGTCACTGGTAGCCTGAATCCAGAATAGCTCCTGAAAGGCTTCAACCCCAGGCTCAATTTGTATTCTCAGACTCTAAAACCACAAGGTAAGGCAGGAAAGCAGGCAAGAATTTAGAGAAGTGTGAGTGGTCATTAGCAGGTTATTACAGGCAATGTCCCTTTGTTTCAGATATTTCTTTAAGTCATCCTGTTTTGTTTAGCAAGTTGTGGTGGTTCAGTAAGAATGGCCCCCATAGGATCATATAATTGAATGTTTAGTCACTAAGGAGTGAAACAGTTTGATAGAGTTAGAAATATTAGGAGGTGTGGCCTTGTTGGAGAAAGTGTCACTAGGGGTAGGCTTTGAAGTTTCAAAAGTCCAAGCCATCGCCAGGTGGTGTGGGAAGTCCTTCTGTCTATGTGTTGTTTTTATTGGCTAATGAATAAAGCGGTTTCAGCCAGTGGCTTAGCAGAATAAGGCAGGGCAGGAGCTCCAAGCAGATAGAGGAGGATAGAGTAGGTGGAGTCAGAGAGATGCCACGTAGCCACCAGAGGAGAAAGATGCGAGCCACCAGCCAGAACCTTGCTGATAGGCCATGAGCCTCATGGTAAAAATATAAAATAATAGAAATGGGTTAATTTAAAGTGTAACAAATAGCCAATAAGAAGCTAGTACTAATAGGTCAAGCAGTGATTAATACAGTTTCTATGTAATTGTTTCAGGATTCTTAGCAGCCTGGGAATAAATGAGCAGTCTCCAATAACAACCAGGTTCTTGTTCTACCTGAGGACCAGAGTATAAATCTTGACTGTGTCTCCATACTCTTGAGTGCTACAATGCTCCCACCATGATGATAAGCTTTTGAAACTATAAGCAAGCCACCAATTAAATGATTCCTTTTATAAGAGTTGCCTAGATTTGTGTGTCTCTTCACAGCAATAGAACGGTGACTGAGATACAAGTGAAGTTTGTATTTGCATTCTTCTACATACTGGCTTCCAGTTAGACCAGCACAATTTGTTGAAGATGCTTTTTTCCCATTGTATAATTTGTCTTCTTTGTCAAAAATCATGTGTACATAGGTGACTGGATTAACACCTGGGTCTTCACTTTGATTGCATTGATCAACCTATCTGTGTTTTATAGCAATACCATTTGGTTCATATTGCTATAGCTCAATGATATGATATGGTGATACCTTCAGAAGTTCTTTTATTGCATAGGATTTTATGAAGTTGAGTATTGTTCTTTCAAGATCAGTAAAGAATTATGTTGGAATTTTGATGAGGATTACATTGAATCTGTAGATTGCTTTTGGTAAGATGGCCATTTTACTATGTTCATCCTACCAATCCATGAGCATGGGAGATCTTTCCATCTTCTGATATCCTTTCCAACTTCTTTCTTCAAAGACTTGAAGTTCTTGTTATATAGGTCCTCTACTTGCTTGGTGAGAGTTACGACAAAGTATTTTATATTATTTGTGGATTTTGTGAAAGATGTTGTTTCCCTGATTTGTCTTTCAGTCCATTTATCATTAGTATAGAAGGAGGCTACTTTTTTGAGTTAATCTTACATACAGCCACTTTCCTGAAAGTGTGTTTCAGCTGTTAAGTGTTCCTTGATAGAATTTTTGTACCTGCCTAAGTTTGCTATCATATCATCTGCAAATGGTGATTCTTTGACCTTTTCCTTTCCAATGCATATCCCCTTGATCTCCTTTTCTTCTCTCTTTTTTAAAATTTATTTATTTATTAAAGATTTCTGCCTCCTCCCTGCCCCCGCCTCCCATTTCCCTCCCCCTCTCCCAATCAAGCCCCCCTCCCTCCTCAGCCCGAAGAGCAGTCAGGGTTCCCTGCCCTATGGGAAGTCCAAGGACCTCCCACCTCTTTCCAGGTCTAGTAAGGTGAGCATCCAAACAGCCCAGGTTCCCACAAAGCCAGTACGTGCAGTAGGATCAAAACCCAGTGCCACAGATGCAGGCGGATCTCTGTGAGTTNGTAGTCCTCATTGTCCACTATGTTCAGCGAGTCCGGTTTTGTCCCATGTTTTTTCAGACCCAGTCCAGCTGGCCTTGGTGAGTTCCCGATAGAACATCCCCATTGTCTCAGTGTGTGAGTGCTAGAGAAGCTAAATAAGAAGGTGAACCCAAAGAAAAACAAATAGTCATTCTCCTGTATATTAACCTTCATCAGGCAATGAAAGGAGACAGAGACAGAGTCCCACATTGGGGCACCGGACTGAAACCCCAAGGTCCAAATCAGGAGCAGAAGGAGAGAGAGCACGAGCAAGGAACTCAGGACCGCGAGGGGTGCATCCTTTTCTTCTCTTATTATATTCTCTAGCTAGAAATTTGAGTACTATATTAATAGATATTGAGAGAGTGGATAGCCTTCTCTTGCCCCTGATTTTAGTGGAATTGCTTAGATTTTCTCTACACCTAATTTGATGTCGGTTATCAACTTGTTCTGTATTGCCTTTATTATGATTAGGTGTATCCTTTTATTTCTGAAATCTCTAATACCCCTTATCATAAGGGGGTGTTGAATTTTGTCAAATGCTTTTTAAGCATCTAATGAAATGATCATGTTGTTTTCCTTTTTCAGCTTGTTTATATGGTTGATTACATTGACAGATTTTTATATGTTAAACCATCTCTGCATCTCTGGAATGAAGACTACTTGCTCATGGTGGAAGATCTTTTTGTTGTATCACAGTGTTATAAATTGAGTGTTTTTCTAAACAACATGATAAACTCACTGTCCTCTGTGCTAACAGGCTCTGACTTTGCCAATACTGTACAACTTCATCATTTAACAGCTGTATCAGTCATCATATCTACTCTCACATCATTTTAGTGGTGATGTTAAAAATAAACTTTATTGCACATCAAATTGATTCTAAAATATGAGAATTGATTGATGCTGTATTTTCAGACACAACAAAAAGAAACTGTAAAATATTTCCTGAAAGTGAAAAATTAAAAGCTTTCAACATCTGGAATAAAAATAATAAGTCATAATATGAGTTGGTAATGATAATTATAAACAACAAAAATTGTGATATTTTAAGGCTCTACAGGAAAAAGTAAATAGACTATTTATATCCCTTTCTTGGTTATTATTTTCATGTCTCTCAAGTAGGTTTCATAAACTATCCCTGGTATTATGTTCTTATTATTCTGAATCTGTAAGTGTGAATATCCTTTTCACTAGTTTGCTCATGAGCATTGTTCTTGGAAGTTTATAGCAGATAACTTCCACAAAAATCCCCATTAAACACCTGTTTCCTCACTTAGAAAAGTTCCTTGAGCTCTTTGATCTATGTTGCAACTTTCAAATGCTCTTCCTCTTTATGTGGGTACACATATGCTCTTAATGGCCTTAGAGAACTCGTTTTCTACTTTGTCCTCCCAAAATCCATACTGCTGTCTTTCTTATGCTGGATAAGGCTTACTACAGGTCTCTAACAGAGGTTGACAAGGTAAGGAAATAGTTTTGTTATCATTACATATAGAATATAGATTTGCTTTTCCTGATTTATAACTGGCATTGTTATGCCAAGCTCTTAGAACATGTAAGTGTGTTGTTGCAGGGGTGCTCCCTTCTCTGTCCCCTGACTTACTTATCTACATAAGGCATGATCTCTCTTTTCTGGACTGAACTATTCCTCAGTTGCATTTTATCGGGCCGTTTTTCTAGTTTTGTCTGGCTTATACCAAACCTTCCTATGGACCTTTGAGGATCTAGCAAGAAACGTATTGTGTAGATAGTTGTAATCAGTGCCATAAAGATTCATGATGCTCTTCTCTTCCAGCCATTGCCCTTGAGCTGCTACATATTTTGACTTTGAGACAATGGACTTCCTACTTGAGCTAGTTGCTTAATTTCCTGATATAATCTTGTTCTTTACAGTATGATATTAGCTTCTCTTTCTAACTAATGCAATGTGCTATGATATAGCATGTTTCAGGTGTTGGACTGCCTAACTGGTACAATGCTTTTTTTTTTCCCTTGAAGTAAATACCCATGCATTTCTTTCATTGTTTTAATGAAAATACACCAAAATAATATATTTATTATTATTTGACCATGTCCCTCAAATTTCATGTGTTATAAACTTAATCTCTAAAGTCGTGTATTTATGGTATTTGGCAGTGAATCTTTCAAAGATAATTAGATTTAGATAAGTTCATCCCATTATTAGACTAGTGACTTTATAAGACAAGAGGAGACCTGACCTTTAATACTCTGTCACACTGTGTGGAGTGGAGCGTTTAGCCTGGTCATGATGCAGCAGAAATTCCATCACCAGAGTAAGTTGGGCATTTGTATTTGAAATTATTAGTTTTTAGAACTGTACAAAGAAATCCTTAGATATATAGCTACCCCTATTCTGTGATATTTGGTTTAAGGAATAACAAGCAGGAATTAAGGAATAATAAACTGAGTCTCTAGTTTATCCTAAAAGTTTCAAGTGTGATGGGAATGAAGATATTCATAAATCCCCTTGAAATTATCACTCAGTTGCTCTATGAAATTGTCTTTTCCATTTAAATAACTTGTCTCTCCAGCTCTAGAATATGACTTTTTCATTAAACCTCAAATATCTTCCTGAGCTAAAAAAGAATTTGTTGTCTCCATACCTGGGGAACTTTGCACTCCCTAGACCTTCAGAAGGTTTTTCTTTCCACACGGTCCAATTCAGAGGCTACATTTTAAAAATGTTTTTGAACCAGCTTTTGACCCAGTTGATCAAAAACTATGATGCTGACATCTCAATACTTTGATTTATAGATTCTGAGGGCTAGTATCAAAATTGTCATGACTGACTGGCATCTTATATCACTTTTATAGTGCCCTTCCAGTTCCCTGTAGATGTTTCTAACCATAAGTTTGGATCTTATTTAGCCTGTGAGAATTAGTTTTCAAGCTTGCTTTAATCATTCATACCTATAATCCAAGCACTTAAGAAGTGGAGAACTAGGGTCCACAGCTAGCCTAGGGTACAAGAGACCTTGTCTCAACTTAAAAAAAATCAGAAAAAAGGAGGAGGAAGATGAGAGAGAAGGTGGAGGAGGAGAAAGAAAAAATTAAAAAGAAGAAGAGAATATTTTCCTTTCTGTTATGCCTTGTTGGGTCCCTAGAGGACAGGCCTTCGCACCCCCACTTGATCTGTTTTGCACCCTTGTGCTTGGTTGTTCCAAAAACAAGAGCAAAAAGAAGAACAAAACAATCTGTTGTTTTCAGCAATGTTTCTAAAGATGCTTACCCCTATGGTGATGAGCTTCTTGTTTTTGCTGGCTCAGCCTCCCCTGCTGAGGGCTATATATACTGTGTGAGAAAGTGGAATAAAGGCTTGTCTGCAGAACCTGAAGTTGTGTTGTGTGTTAATCCTGATGTCCCTTGCTCAGAAGAACTACAATTTCCATGCTGGCGTGGCAATGCCTTTTCTTCATTTGTGTTCAGAAATTTGTTTTCTATAATATACCAAAAAAAAAAAAAACCCACAGAGAGGCAATTGTGGTTCAGACTTCCAGTACTTCGTCCTTTGTAAGGAGGAAAATATTCATCTTGAGGACTTGATTATGGCATGTGCAGGTGTAGGCAGTGAGGGGACTGCACAGCTCCATAATGTCCCTTTCAGCAGTCTGAGGAATTCACCTGATCATACAGGGACAAGGACTCAGAACAAAGAAGAACCATGACGTTAGCATAGAAAAGAACTGCAAGCCAATCCCTGTAGTGATACTTCATTTGTATTTTAATAAATAAATCTTGTTTGAAGATCAGAGAGTAAAACAACTTCACTGATCAACCTTGTAGACCAGGCAGTGGTGACACACACCTTTAATCCCAGTAGCCACACTAGTTTGCCATAGAAACCAGGTGGTAGTGGTGTACACCTTTAATCCCAGCCCTAAAGAGGAATATGAGAGAGGAGAAGATAGCTTTCAGATACAGTCTCCTTCTGAGATTCCTGGAGGCAGGATTGTCATTTCAGACTGAGGTAGAGGTAAGAGTCAGTGGCTGACAGTTATGCTTTTTTGACCTTGAGGTTAAATCCCAATATTTGCCTCTGAATCATGTAATCATGTTACATTCTCCCATTGAAGCAGAGTTGAAGATTTTATTAAGGGTACTTTAATACAGACTTAAGTATAAGAGCTAAGAGGAAAAATAGATGATTAAGGAGAACACAGTATGTACTGCAATCATGGATGTGGATTTTTCTGAGACAAAGTAATGGAAAATAAGTGAACACACGTGGACAGAGGCTCTTCAAATCTGTCAAAATTACTCATTTTAGTACTAGCCATATATACCACTTTGGTGGCTCTCAAGTTATATCTCACAAGGTTATAAAACACCCCCTCTTTTCACCTTCTTTTGATTATTGATATTATTATCTCTGTGGCTCTGGCAATGCCTTGGGTGGAGTTATACTTTGATAAAGTAAAACCAGAGACAATTAAAGTTGTGAAAGAGGCAAGGTGTTTCTGCTGAGATTCTTAGAAAACTGCAGGTTTAACCTGGAAAGGGAACAAAGTCCTTAAACAATTGTTAATTATACTAAATTCTTTCTTCTTTATCGTACAGTCTTCAGCAAGATTCCTTGTTAAGGGTTTTCCTTTCCCTTTTCATACCCCTAAGATTTTCCCTATCTTTCTATTATGCTTCATAAGAACCTGGAGTAGGGTCATTGGTATTCCTGCTTCCTGGACTACGGAAAAAACATCTTTGTCCATTAAACTGCTTGTAAGCTTTGTGTGAGGCATTGAGTACTTCTGTCAATTTTGTTCGTAAAGTGGTCTTGCTTTTATCATTTTCTCAAGCTACTAACTTACACTAATCTGATGCATGGTAACATTCTTCATTCAATTAGTTTTTCTCCACAAATATTAGGTATCCTGTTGAACATGATCCATGATTGCTCTCTCGGGCATTCAGTTGTAATTCTCGACTTCACTTTCTCTTTTCAGTTGAATTGCTTGTTTCTTCTTTTATAATCCTCTTCTTTCTAGTTGATGAAGTATACGGCATGCATTAGTTGCCTGAGAAAGGTTGCACAGAAAAGTAAATGAAAATAACTGGAAAAAAAAAAGAGAGAGAGAAGATACCTAACATATTCTTAAGTATTTATTTATTTTACTGGCTCACTTGGCTTTGGAAACGGGATAAGCCAGTCCAAAATCAGTAGAGTGGGGGAGAACTCTCAATTCTGGTGAAGTTATAGACCACAGTTTGTCCATTTTTCTGGAAAGCTCAGTTCCCTGCAAAAACCTTTCAGTGAATGGAAACAGGGTCCGTCAGATGATTTGGGGGTTATTCCTTTTAATTAAAGCCAAATGATGGCAGATGGCTATTTCTCCACTACCCTTTATCCTTTCTCTCTTGGAATCCTAAAGATAGAAAAGAAAAAAAAAAACGTAGAAAAAGCTTGCTGATTGGCCCCGCATTGATAGCTATGATACTCCCCAAGTGACCTGGACATAGTCTCTTCTTTTCTAATGTTGAATAAACTTTTATTAGTTTATTTTGGAAACCCCCTTAGTTTAAATTGCTTTAGTGTGAACAGTTATGTTTTTATAAAAATACCA
Source organism: Alexandromys fortis (assembly GCF_014885135.2). Classification (NCBI taxonomy): domain Eukaryota; kingdom Metazoa; phylum Chordata; class Mammalia; order Rodentia; family Cricetidae; genus Alexandromys; species Alexandromys fortis. Next base: position 13,569,926 of record NW_026067917.1, read on the forward strand.
CATTCTTCCTACAAACGAAAAATGGATCTAATTGGTTAATTTATTGTTTTTCTTATTTACACGTGATTTCTTGCTTCAATTTGAACGTCCTCGGGGGAAATCCGGCTCTTCACCATGGAATGTCCTCAGCTCATACCCCTTCTCCACCGTGTTCTAACTCTTGTTGGTTTTATTCTAACTCTGGCCTTTTTTTTTTTTCTCTTTTGCCAGAAACTCATGAGAGTTTTACACTGTAACCATACAAATAATGGAAGTTCTAGTAAATCTGAACAGTTAATATGACAGTTCCAAGTTTCTGGATACTGTGTCCCTTAGTCACTAGAAAGCAAGTTCTAAAGTTTAGCAGCCAATTTTCTACTATGTCAAGCTCTACCCTAAACAGCTTGGGAAGAATGCGGTCCAGCTTTATTCACTTTAGCAGTTAGCTTTAGAAATATATGCATTCCCTTCTCACATTCTTATCTAAAGCTGCAGCCTCCAGCCCAGTCCCAGAGACATATGGCTCTGTATTTCTTGGAAGATTTGCCGCTGCTCCTGACTGCTCCACATCCCTTGAGTCCAGCTGCAATGCTAGCTAATGACTCCGGTCTGAAGAGTCGAGCTGCATGCATATGTGCTTCTCAAATACTGGAATGCAAATCTTTGTTAATGACAAGTATTTTGTGTGTGTGCTTAACAGCAGAGCTACAAAGAAAAATCAGAGTTAACTATTTTTGCCATATTGCACCATAAGTATTGAGAGTACGTGGCTTTAATCACTGTGGAGCACTAAATATTTAAAAATATTTTTGCCCCAAAGTACTTTTAGTCATCAGCATCACTGGTACTGGCTCATAGTTTGTCAACAAGAAAGAAGAACGATCAAAGTGAAATATTAACTTTCTCTTAGTGCCAGTGGGGCAACGTTACTTATTCTTAAGCTACTCCTATTAATTTTACTAACAACCTTATGTAGAATACTAATAGAGAAAACTAAGACATAAGTTGAGGTATTTGGGATGCAAAGCTATGTTGTTTAAAGAACCATTTTTGTTGCTTCCTAAATAAAATAGCAGTCATTTTGCCATATTTATATCCATTAAAGCTGGAGAAAGGGCAGTTTTGGAGGACTTGCTGAGCCCAGCCTTAAAATAAACATTAAGGGAAAAATTGTTCAGGAAACAGGTAACTTAAAATTTGGAGAAAAATCTCAAATGAAAGTACGAGAGAGAGAGAGAGAGAGAGAGAGAGAGAGAGAGAGAGAGAGAATGAATGTTGGAAGAAATACAAAACATAAATAAATATATGTACAGGCAGATATTTTTAAAGCATTTGTTTGTTCTAGAAAACCATTTATAGGTGCTCTTGATGAGTAGTTCAATAAAAAAAAAAGTAGCTTAGGGCTACTGAAAGCTGTTTTACACAGAATAGTTTGGGGGCAAAAATGCTATTGCATGCACCAGGAATCTATTAATAACTGATTCACTGAGACACAGTATCACTCTAAAGTACATTATGAGATATTAAAATTTGAGTGTACTAACGAGTGCAAGATAATTAAGCATATAACTGTGAATTATTGTTGGAAAATTGTCATTATGGGAAACCTTGTATAGAATTCCCGAACTATACCTTCACAGTTAGCAGGGTAGTGTAGGGTCTGGTTATTATGCATCCTAACTATATCACGTAAAAGAAAATCCTTCATATCTGAGTTAAACATCTTTCAGTCATTAGCAGGGTCAGAATCAGGGGCATAGATGAGGATGATCTGATGACTGTAAGGTGGAAGGAGATCCAATGGATAATTTAGCAGAGGTCATTCCACATTTCTGTTAAAGAATCTCTCTGGGCTTACATAACCTTATAACCACTTTGCTTTTTCTTTCTTTAAACAATTACTGTATTCATAAGATACTTACCTTCCAAGAATAGACTTGTGTTTCAAATACAAATTATGCTTACCTTCCAAGAACAGGCCTGCATTTCAGATACAAATTATAATTCTTTTGTAGGATGCATTGATGAGCCCTTGACTAAATGAGACTGGGCATTATATAGAGTATGAATTTCCTTCGTGTCTGTGTCTGTGCCACATGGACAGAGTAAGACAAAGTATCTATATCATTAACCGTGTTAATAAGATCCCAAATCTGAGTTCTCTAATCCTACAACAAAATGAACCAACTTTTAGAGACTCATATGACTTTCATTAGGCTTCCTGCCTTTCATTAACTAATATGTGTACCTATTTTTATATACACTTACTTACGTATGTATACCTATTGTAGGAATGTAAATTTAATCCAACATGGTTTTTCAATAATAATCTTATGATGGTTATTCTTATATCTTTCCTTCCACCCATTAATGAACATCTGTGGCTTCCCTTCTTGGAATACCATAAAGCCATTAGATTTACTAGCTTAGAAAAATGATCCATTCTCTTGTTTGTTAGAATCTCTGTACAGACTCTGCCCTATCTAGTTTAGTATCAAAGTGAATATGTGTCTTATTGGATCAGCAGCGATTCCTGAGCCCTACGTTGTGAAAAAAGAAAATATGAATGTTGTCCATGTGAATGGAGCCAAAGTACAAAAAGTGTCTTAATTGTAATCTATCCCAGTACTTGCTAGTACCAAGTATCATACTGAGAACATTTCCTGTGCTCTCGTCACAACTCATTCGCCACATGCCAAAAATGCTAGCCCTGAAAAAGTGAACTGGATATCTTGTAAAACCCCCAATTCCTAAGTTTACAGTGAATTTCTCTTTGGTAATTTCAAATTCCTGAAGGAAATTCTCATCTCCATCCACTCAGAATGTCCCCATGATGAACCATAAATGCCTGCTGGAAACTCATGAGAGTAATTGGATTCAAAACCAGACAGGGTAGGCCTGGACTTTTCTACTCTGTCAAGAGCCTTTTTCTTTGAGTGTTTCCTTATTTCATGTCATGTCTCATTAGGTAAACTAATTTACAAAGACAACATTTGCTTTGTTGTCACTTTCTGCATCTAACACATTATTAATTAATGACTTAAAAGGATTGTAGCTACAAATATTCTCCATTTTGCTGGGTCCCCTGGACCGGTTTCTCTCCACACACCAGTCCCACTGACTAGCTCCTATAGCCACTTCTGAAATAATCATTCTGAAGCTTGATATTAATTACATATTCTTTGACCTATTAGCTCAGGCTTCTTATTAACTAACTCTTACATTTTAAATTAACCCACTTCTATTATTTTATATTTCATCATGAGGGTCATGGTTTGTTACCTCTTGTTTCTTGGGCAGCTGCGTGGTGTCTGCCTGACTTTGCCTTCTTTCTCCCTGCATTCAGTTTAGTTTTCCCACCTGCCTATGTTCTGCCCTGCCATTAGCCAAAAAAAGCTTTTTTATTAACCAATGGTAATAAAGCATATTCAAATCATGCAGAGGGCAATCTTACATCAAAGGATGAATTTTTGCATATGAGTATCCAACTAGGAATAACTGGGATACATGGAAAATAGAAAGGACCACGGGGAATGGGGAGAAAAGAACTCTGCTGAGAGGATGGCAAGACCTAGGTGCGATGAAGTGGGAGAGGGCAAAATGATGAAAGAACTTAACTGAAGAGGGGAGAGAGAGGATAATTCTATGGGAAAGGAAGGGAAGAGAAGGACATATTACTAAAGATGGATGAAAAACAAGCATTATTTTCTAAGATTACTTTAAAATGCATATGTAATATATGCAATATATAGTTTAAATGGAGTTATACCTCATGAAGATATAATGCTCTCCCTATAGCTATCTATGTCTCACAAAACGGCAGTGCCAGGCAAGGGAAATTTCTCTTTGAGTTCTTAGGTAGGGCCAAGAGTACCCCAACATATAAATAAGCCATTGCCATTGCCCTTCAATGCCTCCAGGAACTTGAAGGTTCTGCCTTTTCCTTTGTTTGCTTGCTTTTTGCTGAGGACACTACAATACTAGGAGGAATGGAGTTGGTACTGATCTGAAAGCCTCCTCCCTGAGGGATAGCTCTTGTCATATCAAAAGGTGCTGTGAAATATGTCAAAGGAAAAAATCGACCAAACCATCTGTAAAGCCAGTGAACTATAGCAATTACTAGCCCTTATATAAGTTCCAAATAGGACAATACTGGCATTGGATCTAAGACTCTTCATTGAAAGGGAACTATTGCCTGGTCTTGCAAACTTCACTAGCCATGATTAAAGAGGTCATAGCCATGAGGGGAGAGCCTACTATTATGATTTTTTAACCAAATACATTTCTAATAATTTAAGTACTTATCTTTATACATACAGATAATTATAGCTCCTCTCAACAAATAAACTTCTTTTTGCTGCAAATGGAGCCTACTACAGAGATTCATAATAAGAGAAAATTCAGAGAAGTGATCCAGGGATGCCTAGCCCTCATTGGTATATCTAAAATCCACCCTCTACACCTAAGCATCAAACATCATGAAGGAAGAAGAAGCATAAAGATTATAAGAACAAAATAAATATGATGCCTGTAAGAGATAGTTTCTTTTAGACATAACAGATATGCTGAAATTATGAAAAATCAACAATATGATAACCTAACAATACCTGTATAATTGCACCAGTCAACATGCCAAAATGGATGGTGGAAATTTTACAAGGTCACCCAAGAGCTATAGATAATCAATGGCTGCTGATAAAGGGAGATTCAGTCTTTTTAGAGATAAACCCCCTACCGGTGGTCAGCCCTAAACACATATACACATGAAAAACACGAAATGGTTATACATGCACATATGCATGTATATATTATAATTATAGAGCAAGAGGGATGGGGGACATAAGGAAAGTTGAAGGTGGGAGGGAGGGTGGGAAAGATGTCAGTAGAGAACTTATATGTGAAATTTTAAAAATTAAAAAGTAAAATGAAATGAATGTACAAGTATGCTTTTAAAAAGATGATACATGTGTAGGGTATTTGCAAATTGAAAAGTACATCTTTTGCCTTATGAAATCTTCACAATTATTCAGTTAGGAATGGCAAATCTCTACTTGGCAAATAAGATAGCTAAGGAACTGAGGCATAAGGATTAAGCGACTTCTTTGAAGTCATACTTTAGAAGTCTGACAAAACCAGATTTAGGTAAATTGCTTAGATCCTTAAATACTTTTGTTAAAATTGTCAAGTCATACTATCATTCCTGGAACATAAACCTCAACAGAAATCTTAAATTTTAACATCCCTTTAAGTAGTGCAGTTTGCAAAATGCATAATCCTAAATGCACATAGTTAGCACTGCTTGACTTGCCCAAAGTAGCAAAAAGACATGAGGATCAAACTAACAGAGAAATTTTCTGTATCATGCTGCCATGAGCTAGTATGATCTCAGCTCCACCTTCACAGCAGTTTCATACTAGAACTCGGTGTTTGTCACAGATAACAGGGAGTGTGCCTGTAACAGCCACCGCAGTTCAGTTTCTAACAACTAAAAAGACAATGCCTCCGAGCACCATTGTGTGTCTGTGCATATATGATCAAATCTTTAATTTCACATCATGAAAGAGATCTGTAAAAGTATTATCAATAACATTTTACAAGAGATGAAAAGGCAAACGGTCCCAAATCTACTGGGATATGGCAACAACCGTGCTTCTTTTTTCACTAGCTGATTAATTTGAAAAAATGTTTATTGAAAAGATTTTTTGTTTGTTTGTTCTAGGTACTGGAAGAGAGCAGTAAAATAGTAAAAAAAAAAAGCAACACAAATAAAAGAAGGGAAGGAGAAGAACAAAAATTAATGCTTTAATGAGTTTATATTCTGTGGCAATGGGCAAAACAAAGGGATAAATTGTAGAATATGTGAAAAGTAATGGCACATATGAGAAAAAGTAAGCAAGAAGGACGGGGAAGCAACTCTCTGGGGACTAGACAGTGATTGCACAGCTAATTTCTTAGTAGGTGACCCTTTAAACAATAATTTGAAGAAAGTGAAAGAGGATGTGAGAATGTTTGGAGAAAGTCTATGAGAAGACTCTAGTGATATCTTTGAGAGTCCAGAGCCTGCGTGTTTGGGACAGAATAAAAAGAGTAGATTGCAAAGCCTTACAATAAGGTCTATACAGATCCTTGCATAATCTTTGATTCCTACTCTAACTGAAGTGATTGGGGAATTTAGAGCCATAGAGTGCTACCTTTGGGCTTAGTTTTTATTGATTTTTAATTTTAAAGAACATTTATTTATTTAATGTTTGTGTGTAGACCTGAGTGTATGTGTACCACATGTGTGCAGGAGCCTTCTGAGCCCAGAAAATGGCCCTGGATCCCCTAAAGCTGGAGTAATAGGAATTTGTAAGCTGATGTGTGGGTGTCAGGAAATGAACTTTGGTCTTCTGAAAGAGTTATAAGTCTCTTTAACCACTGAATCACCTCTCTAGTCTCTGGGCTTAGTAGTCAGTGTTAGTTTTAAAGTTAATTTTAAGATTTTAGGTTACTCCCTGGGTTTGGGGAAGAATGGATTAGACTGAGGCAGGATGGAACCAGGGAAACCAGGTGGAAGGTCATCCCAACTAATATTTCGTGGGAGAGGATATGGTGCTTCGGATTAGTTGATAGTTACAGAAATGGTTTGAAGTGGGGTAAATTCTGGCTGTATTTTGAAGATGGATCCTGAAGATGGATTCAAGAACCCTTGAGGTATTACAATTGGGATGAAAAATAAACTATAACAGTTTAAAAGTCTTTAGCTTGAGCATTTCCAAAGAAAGCTTTTCCGTTAATGTGAAGCATATTTGCAAGAGTAAGAGCTTATTTGGAGAAAGATGAAAGCTTAGGATCAGACATATTTCTCCTGAGATGTCTGCCTGAAACACAAGCAGTGCTGTCATAGGCATTGACTATAAATCTAGACATTAGGTAAAAATAATCAAACTAGAAAATATAGCGAACACCAGGGTTTAGGTGATATTTTAAAGCTATAGTACAATTAGCAGAAGGGGCACAGATGCAGGGACAAGGAGAAATCCAGAGACTTGAGTCCTAGGATAAATTCTATCTTGAATCCTTAAAACAGAAAGTAGAACATTGATTGAAGGCCATTGAAGTTAAATCTACATTAGGATACTAGACATAGAATTCCCAAATCCTCTCAAAAATTAGTCATCTATTATAGAGTAAGCTTGATTTTAACTGTCAGTAGAATTGGAGCATTCTTCGCATTCTTGGGATAAGATGAAGGTAACATTTTGCAGAACTTGCCTCCACACATAACAGCTTGAGTTCTGACGCTGGCTCTTTGCTACTGAGCACTTCCTCAACATATACTATTGCTCTCTGAGCAGTCAACCTCCTTCATGTGATGTAGTATCACAGTACTAGGTGTGTGTGTGTGTGTGTGTGTGTGTGTGCGCGCGCGCGCGCGCGCGGGCAATGCTTTGTAACTTTCAGATAGCTGTGGGGTTGTTATAGTTTTTGATAAATGAGATTTTATGCTAGTGTGTTTAAAGGTAGATCAGTCCACAAAAGCCTTTTATTCTCTTCCCTTAAGGAATGGTTCAAGGATTCAAATAAATCATTGGGTGCTTATGCACAATGTGAATTTTCGAGGAATTCTGATTCACTCTGTCTGGAAGGGAGCCTAAGAATTTGCACAGCAAATTATTGTGAAGCTGACTCAGAACTAAAATCAGAAGCCACTTGTGACAAAGTGTGAGTGATTCAGCCCGACCCAAAAAAAAAAAAAATGTATGGCCTTGAAAGGAGCTTAAAGTGGATTGTGTTAAGGTAAACAAAACATCCCTTGAAGAATAGACTAGATGAATCTTTTGTAAGCAGTTTTTCTAATCTTTGGCTTTATCACATCCCCAGGAAGCCACCTGTGAAGTGTGTTTTGTTATTGAAGAAAATGAAGTAGCCCTTTGAGAAGGCAAGTGTGGCATTCTTCCCTAGGAAGCAAGATTTTACTAGTTGACTTCTAAAGACTCAGCAAGTTATGTTTTTAAAACCAAACAAGAAATACACAAAGAAATAGACCCTTCCGTTGCTATAAATTCTCAGATTCTGAGTATTTTTAAAGTAAAGAAAAATCAAAGAATTAGCTCAGATTTTTAAATTTTCTCCTGCTTTAATCCTGGGTCATCTGCTATAATAAAACATTTTTTAAAAACTCTTTTCACACTTTCTTTTGATAAATGTATCCACTCAATTTTGAGTACCAAGTCATTAACCTGAACTCTAAACCACTGAACAGCTGCATGAGAAATACTATTTAGAGGCTGGACTGGAAGAACTCTGTAAGCTCTGTAAGTCTAAACTTAACCAAGTTTATAGAGGACTAACTAACTCTTATGATAAATTGCATATGTTTGCCAGTGAGTTCCAATTTCACCTCTGTGTTTCCTTCCTGGAATAAAGGCAGAGACAAACAGTAACACTATAGTGTTATTCCATTTTAAAATCACTTATAGATTCCAAATACTTATCAAATGCCTGCATTGTAATTGCAGAAAGCAGTATGATATTTGAAACAAATGGCTATAATTTCTGTCTATATACTTCCCAAACACCTACTGTTTTGTCTTGAATTTTTAGTGTGAACTTGTCTGAGAATTACTATGTAATGATTGACCAATGGCATTCCTGAGTGTATGGCATTGTCAGAATTGCAAAAATTCATCAGCCATGGCAAAACAAAGCTGTAAGGTAGGTATATTGTACTGCAAGATAATATCCCCCATTCAGGCATTGCTTCCTATGCATCTCTGAACACTTAGGAACTACATTATCTAACTATAGCAGAAGGCATAGCGTTTTCTAATGCAAATAATGAAAGGAACTGTAGTTTATAATGAACTATATTGTGTTGCTCGTGTCATTTTTAAATAACAAGGTTAATAAGAAAAGAAGTAATTATAAGTAATATTACAGCAATAACAAAATCATATCTAACATCGTAATCCCGATAACGCTCTAAAATTAGTGTCTGTAATAAATAACTGCAATAATCTCAAGGCTTATGCCAGTGAATACTTTCTAAGTTTATCTGAAGGAACTCTTTTCCCCTATAAAAACCTACTGAAGACATTCACCTGTAAGATTAGTTTTTTATCAGTCCCAGGATATATTTCCTTTCTCCTAGTTAGAGCATCATTATTCCCTTTGGGGAATTGCCTTTTCCCCATGGTTTGAAGCTTTATAAGAGGCAATCGAGTATTTCCTGTCCCTTAGATGCTTGCGTAAGTGGTAAATGCATGAACTAACAGAAGTTCTTGTCCAAATTTAGATTCTCAGAGGAAGTTGTATAAAGGTAGGGAAGAAAAAAACCTCATCGCATAGGACTGGCCTAATAAAGCCTGTGTCTGCTTCTTTCTACCAAATTCTTGCACCTGCCTCTCTGTGGCCTTTTCTGAGTATACCTCTGAAATTATTTGTTTGGGGTTTTTGTTGTTGTTGTTGTTTTGATTTAGTTTGGCTTTTAATTTTTTGAGACAGGGTTTCTCTGTGTAACCATCCTGGCTGACCTGGAACATGCTTGGTAGACCAGGCTGCCTTCAAACTCACTGAGTTTCTCCTGCCTGTGCCTTCCAAGTGCTTGGATTAAAAGCATGCACTTCCACAGCCTGGCTATTTGTTCATTTCTATAAATTGCCAATATGCTTACAATAAGTGACTTTTTTTTAATTTTTAGGACTAGCCTTTTTTGCTGACTTTTAATTGACAAGCAAGATCTTTTACTTTTTAATATGTATTAGTATTTAGTATTTTTAACTGTTATCAGTCATTACTCCACTGATGTGTTCATGCGTATCTACCTGATTGCATCCTGGTGTCATATAAAAGGCACATATAAATAATAAGTTTCTGCCAACACTTTTATGAGGCCCTGATCTTTCCCTGATAATGAATAATACTTGATTTATATTAGACAACATATGCATTATAAGTAGTGTTCCTTAAATATGTTCAATTCATTGTGAGCTTATAAATCCCACTTTAGTTGAATGAAAAAGAAAAAAAACTTTCACAGACATAACACAAAGCTAAATACATACTGACCTTATTACAGATTTGTATATACTAATGTCATTCTTAGTACTAGGTAGAAATCAACATAAAAAGATTGTAAAAACATAGAAAGACAACACTTTGAGAATGTACATATATTTTTTTCAGTAGACTTAGTAAGATTTTTTAAATGTATATCTATCATTTTGAAGCTCAAAGAATGGGATTTTGAACTAGCCTTGTCTCTACCATTGTATAACGTAACATATTCATTTAATACTTCATGGACTTAATTTTCATGTGTGTGAATATTTCCTGGGAGGATAGGAATAAATGTCTACTTATCCCCAAAAGGGTACCAATGACAGAACAAAGAAATAATTTCACCTAAGTCTAGTTTGGTGAACCACTGAGTTTGTTGGGGTGACTTACAAGAGCCTGGACAGCTTAAGGAAAGTACAGCATCAAAGTCTCTCTTCCTATGTAAGGTGTGATTGCTTGTTTGAAGACGGGCAGAGCTGTGTGAGCTGGATGAACAGTCTTCGTTTCTATTGTACGTTCTTATGGGAGAAAAAATATACACAAGTCACTCAGGGACTTGGGTAATGGGGAAAGGTTTGATCTTTCCCTTGAACCATTTTATTATTTATATCTTCCATGACTGCAGTTTAGAGCTTAAAGTTTCCCCAGAGACTCACAAGCACTGAATTTCCCATTCCATTAATTTCTTCCATAGGAACCGTGTTTTAATACAAATCTTGTCATATTTGCTATTGAATAGGTCCCCTTACCTACTTCTTTTCTTTTTCCCATTCTCTATTGATTTAGTTCATGTTGGGGCACAGAGGTTCTTGTACTCACAGAGAAGCACTAAGAGAACCAGGAATGTTAATCATGCAGGGGTGTCTCCTCAATGGAGGAGATAGAAATCAAAAGCCTGCATTCCATCCAGAAAGTTGAGGGTGGATTTTGTGAACCTTTTGCTATCTGTGAAGGCAGACCTCACCTGCCTGTGCTATAAAGGCAGACCTCACCCAAATTCCCTGGAATGATTATCGCCGACTTTTCCTTCCCTAGGCCATTATCCATCGTTAACAGGCTTGTCACACGTACCTTTTAGCCTGATGACCTCTACGCTATCAGTCAGAGACATCAGTAAATTCTAGGTCTTTTAGCTATAGAACCCACTCTCATGGTCACACGTACTCTGTAATAGAGTTTCTGTGTAGCTTTATTGTGCACCTGGAATTGGACTGACTGTTGCCTGGAAACTTTTTCTCAAAATTTACTGAGTTTTAAAATATACTGACAATGAGTCATCTGGCATTAGACTCCCTAAAGTCTGATCCAGGCTGACAAAGTTGGTGTCCACAAGGTTTTCATTCTCATCTCTTCCCTCTATGACACCTACAGGGACACCCACAAGTTTACATTTTGTAAGCATCATTTACATAGTGGTCTATGTGTTGAGATTTGTTAGTGTTTCTCTTATTTTGTGTAGATCATATCACTGTGGGCTTCAGCAAAGTCTCTAAAGCCCTGGAACAATCCCAGGGTCTTTACTGAATCAACTTGTTTCTTAATGTATCTGGGAACATTCCATCAGTCAAATGAACTTGTAAGAAATGCCCACAGGTACAATACTAGCACGGTAGTTATGGGGGCAACCAACAACTTTCTGATTAGATATGAGGGATTTTCTACCTAGTATCATAAACTTGGTCAAAAGTCCATGACTGATGAGATCATAAGCCCTATGGTATAGTAAGAGGAGCAGTGGGCTGCGTCCCCCCACCAGGCTAGCTTAACCCCCTGAAATAATCACATAGAAATTGTATTAATTAAATTATTGCCTGGCTCATTATATCTAGCCTCTTTTTGGCTAACTCTCACATCCTGATCTAACCCATTTTTACCAATCTGTGTAACACCACGAGGTCGTGACTTACTGGGAAAGATTCTAACCAGCATCAGGCTCAGACAGGAGTTTCATAGCATCTGCCACATTGCCCTTCTTCCCAGAATTCTGTTCTGTCTTCCCCACCTATCTAAGTTCTGCCCTATCAAAAGGCCAAGGCAGTTTCTTTATTCAACCAATGAAAGTAACACAAATACAGAAGGACCTCCTACACCACTAGGGCCTAATCTACTATGTGGTTTTCTGCTTATTTATTTGTTTTTGCTAAAAAATTATGCCGTTAAGCTTACTTCTAAATATTTAAGCATTTAATTAATTTTTAATGTTTAAGTTTTTAATTGAGTGTTTAATATAAAGCATCTAAATATTTAATTCATATAGATTTTTTCCTATTCTCAAGATTGGTTCAAGATATTTGTTTTTTGCAGTGGGTCAGTGCTTAATAAAGAGGCTCATAATTGATCATCATACTAAGTATAAGTAGCTGTAATTGTTATGAATGGGTCATCTAGATCAATCTTCCCCCACCCAAGGAAGGGGAAAGAATGTAAGAGCTGGAAAATGGGAAAGGGTGCTGTGGAATGCTTACTTGTGGACAGATCATGTTAGCAGAATTCATCAGTTCTTAGCAGCTGTGCTTTCCTGTACAAGACTGAACCAGTCAGAATGTAAGCACCACTGAGGAAGGATCCCTAAGGCTTCACCTATGGTAGAAGCACTATTGGCAGTTGATGAATGTTGATAGAGGAGAATCACTCTCATTTAGGAAAATGACCATTGAGAGTTTGACCATATCCCAGTGGATGACATTAAACCCATAAATATGGACTCAGAGAGTATAAATAACAAAAAAGACATGAAGTTGTTGAGAATATGATGTTGCAGGAAATGAAAGTAGTTGCGTGGAGGTATTGGTAGATAGACTTGAATAAAATACATTTAATGAATTTGTGAAACTATTAGATAGTTAATTAAGATATTATTTAAAACAACTGGTATAGAAACTAATAAAATTGAAACAAAAATATAGGGAGCAATAGAGAGGAAGATAGCATAGTAAAAGTGATCTGAAGGGGTAAATAAGAAAAATAGGGGCTCCTAATTAGATAGGACAGAAGGAGATAAACTTAGAAAAAGTATAGAGACAGGCAAAATAACAGCAAGGACATCTTAAAGGTCATAAGGAGTCATACTATTTACTACTACTAAAATGTCTAGATTACACATTAAGTTGGCATATAAATAAATATACATATACAATTTAGTTAAAATGTTCTCATTTTGACTAACAATGAGAATGGAGTTTAGTCATGCACTATCTAACAAAAACCCAATGCCAGCTTTTTTTTTTTTTTTTTTTTTTTTTTTTTTTTTTTTTTTTTTTTGTGCTGTTCATTAGAGGTGTCCTAGAGATGTCCAAANCATTGGATGCCAATACTGACTATAAAGACATTAGATAAATCTTAAGGAAATTCATTACTGGAGAAGCTTTCTCAAATATATATTGATATAAATACAAAAAGAGTTTAAATGGAGAGGTTTTTTTTTTTTTTGAGCTGTTCATTAGAGGTGTCCTAGAGATGTCCAAAACATTAGGCTACTGCTATTGCAACCTTGGTTGCCTCCTAGAGGTTGTTGTAGATATTACAGGTTTTCAGACACGGGAGGAGTTTCCTCAATTGGCACAGATTTAAAAAGTTCTTCCATGAGTACTGGTTTCAAACTTCCAAATGAGGGAAGCAACCAATAGTACTACCCAACTATGGTGCCTCTGAACCACAACAACATCAGCTTGGCACAGTAATCCTAAGTGTGCTGTAGTGGAATACATACCTTTTTGGGAACCAACAGCTCTCTAATTGGATTTACAACCCATTCAAACAGAAGGAAATCATGCTAGTGCTGGAACCTTGCCAACTATCCGGGGCAATTGTGTCATGGATCCTGAAACAGATTCCACAAGTCCTATTTACTAAGCTAGCATAATGTCTAACCACATTTTATATATCTGACCTTATATCCACAGACATGATCCTCACTCTTCATTAAGAAAACTTCTCTGAATGATGTGTATTTCAGAAAACCATAACCAATACAAGTACAGAGTTGTGGAACTCAGTCTCAGTGGATAGATCTAAAATAGAACTCTTGCACCTAAGGCTTCGGGAATGTTTCAAATTTCAGACAGAAAGATAGAAAGAGCCAGAGGAAAGGGGAGTTAATTTTAAGATTGTATCTCCTAAATATATCAAAAGCAATACCCATAAATTTTACCAATATGAGCAAAAAAGGAGAGAAATTAAAATGGGTGGGGTGAAGAACACGAGACTGCAACATAACACAGATAACTACTGAGAGCTGAGAAATGCAGAGAGAGGGATAAAAAGTCTTCCCCAGGAACAAAGACTCCAATTGATTGTTCATGATCAAATGGTCAGCTCTGAAAACATATACATAAAAGTCTTATTACACAGGCTGGGAAATTGGTTCTATTTATTTATGAAGGTATATATTTTATACATACTATAAATCTATCATTATTGATTTAAATGTTTGTGTATTCGAACAATTAAAGAAAAATGAGGGAGTTGGAGAGATGGATCAGAGGTTAGGAACACTGGCTGCTCTTCCAGAAGTCCTGAATTCAATTCCCAGAAACCACATGTTGGCTTACAACCATCTATAATGAGATCTGGTGCCCTCTTCTGTTATGTAGGCAGAACACTATATACATAAAAACAAATGCCAGGTGGTGGCAGTGCATGCCTTTATTCAGGCCACGTCTCAGTAATTCTACGTCTTGCATACACTTCCCAGTAGCTCTATGTGATTCCCTCCCTGCTCAAGACCCCCCCCCCTTCCTCATTCTTGCATGGCTTGCTAAATGCATCTATAATTCAGGAAGCTGACAGAGTGGAAAAGGTGGAAAGACAGCAGATGGGTGGAAGAAGTGGGGAATCTGAAAGCAGCCAAGAAGCAGTTACAACCAGAGCCCACAGACACATTGCCTGGTTTTGAAGATGGCTATGCATAAGCTCTCATGAATATTCTCATGTGATGGTAATATCATACAGATGTGTATCATTTGCCATCAGCCTATGAGACAGGTCCAGTGGGGAAAGGAACAACTGACTGTGTGCATTGGGTTGTTAATTGGAATAAGTTGCTGTAAAATTTTCTGCAAATCTTCAGCAAATCTATTTAACCTCTATGAAGCACAACTTCTTTATCTAAAAAATGGATTAGACTCTACAGTTTTTTTCAGGGTGCCTTGAGGCAATAAGTTTGAATACTCAACATGGTTTGTCGGTTCTGACTTACAATTAAATGAAGAATTTGGCATGTTGTTGTAAAAATGTTTAAGTCATTTTTATCTCTTTTTGACATTATGATGTATCACTTCCCTTTCCTCTCTCCAAATCTTTCCATATACCCTTCTTGTCCCCACGCTTTATAGGTAGTGGGACATAGAAGAATGGAGCCAATAAATGAAGTGGACTAAATTTCAATGCAATAGCCAACATTATTCAGAACATCAATTTGTATTCAGAGGGTTAAGAAGAGTCACATGGGTAAAGTGTCCAGTCACAAGGGCAAGTCATATGTGGCAGGCAAGCTGCATGTGAAAAAAATGGTTTTTCATAGAGGCATATAAACAAATAACAATATCTAGTTGTAATAAATACTCTGAAGTAAACTAACTCTTATCCGCTACACCTGGGAAGAGCACAAAAACACATTCTAAGAACAATTCTTTGTTTTGAAGAAACTGAGATCATGAGACTTTTGTCTTGATTTCTCATAAGCACTCAGAATTTTTTTCATATAACTCCATTCTTGAACCAAATTTTGACACTTCCTTGCTATCTTTTAAATTTAGAGCCTCTGTTCCCATTCTATGCTCTTACCATAAAGTCTTACCATCATGATTGTCTAACGTGAGCTGAATAAGGACAGCAATAGACGTGTGTGGGGAGGGATGTCAGGATGCCTCAACCCAACACGAAGAACTGCAGCGAACTAAGGAATGCTAAGAGTGGGAAAAATAGTCTTACTTAAATTCTTATCCTTCAATGCTGGAAGTTGTGTGATCCTCAAAGCTGTGTACATGTTCAATTTCATGGATGTGTTATAGGATGGTGATGATTAAATACAAACATTAGAATACCTCTATTTATTATAACATACATTTTTTTTTTCCTTTTTGTATTTTGTGCCTTTCCTATTAGTGAAATCTATACCCCAGTTTCAGTTGTGTAAGATAAATAGAGACGGATGGAAGCAAACAGACACTGAGCTACAGTGATGAGTCACAGTCTGTTGAGTTGTAGAAAGACAGAGGACAAGGCTAAAGGGGCCTTGAAAACCTGCCCATATATTCTAAGGTCTAATGTATCAATGAAGTAGAAACAGGAGTTATGAGACCTGGAGGGGAAATCAAGGAAATTCAGGCGTGATGAAAGCATTGCAGTCTGACAATTGAGAAGGCAGATAGGATGAAAGACATTTCAAAGATTCCATATAGAAAGGGGGCATCTAGTAATAAGTCAGTCAAGGTCATAGCAGAAAAAGCTTGCACCATCCCAGGAGAAGATATTCAGAGTGATCATTGCAATGGAACAGATTGCAAGGTGCTGGGACAATATAGAGTACAAAATTCCAAAGCTAGTCACAGTAGAGATGTTGCCACAGATAGACCTGATAGAAAGGACATGGATTTGGAAGCCAGAAGAGAAATGAATTAATTTAGAGAAGGCTGATTGCATCTGACAGCAGGAGAAAGAATGCTATTGATGTGGTTTGTTTAATCCCAACTTCATGACTGAGTGTTTGAAGAAAATGAGTTTAGTAAAGATTTGGAGTGAGTTATTAGAAGACATTTTTGAAGCGTTTCTCCAACCTTGCGGCACAGTATGACCCTCTATAACATTGGTATAATCCTGCTAGTAGTAGAAGGATGGTGGGCACAAACTGATTAACATGGAATTTTTTATCACTGCAACAGGAAGAGGACTTAAAAAGGAAAGTAAGCTCAGTTACAAAAAAAAAAAAAGACATATGCTACACTTCTTGCAAAATGTAAGTTATGGACTGAGAATTATAGCCAGATATATCCACATCATATAATATGTTAATTTTATGGGCCATGACAAGGATCTGTATATACAATCTTATGTACTGCACATACATAGATATGCACACATGCATACAACACACCAATACCAATGGGCTCCACCATAAAAATGACAATGTGATATAACATAGATCAAGAAGAGATAGTGAGGACAAAGGAAGAATGAGATGATTAAGAAACCTGTAGGAATGCCTTAAATTGGACCTGTCAAACAAGGAGTGGGGATCTGTGATTTGTGATGGCAGGAGCCACTATTTCTGCGAGATGGTCTTCTTGAATAACACAATACCTTTGCAAACAGCAGTGAACTTACGCTTGTCTACTGATGTCTAGGACAAAGGCGGCAGAAAGAGCAGTAAATAGCCACTGACTGAAGAGAAGAAAAACAAGAACTTTATGGTCTTTTGAAGCTCTGTGAAGATGCCTGTGTTCATGTCAGGTTAAAACACTTGACTCTTCCCCAGTCACCTAGCTTGAGAGACGCTTACTGTCACAGGTGTATACTGTATTTCTAGGATTATAGTATAAAGGGAACTTAAATTTGTGAAGCTCAACTTAAGTTCTTTATGACAGAAAATGAACTCTATCTGATTGTTGTTCGAGTCTCCAGTAATCTCAGATGCTGAGGCATGAGGGCAGTGAGTTTAGCGTTAACCTGGACAATATAGTGAGATCCCTATATCCAAAACATAAAAGAAAGAAATCCAAAACTTAGTTTTTACAATTATTCAGTCTTTTTTTTCTTTCTTTTCATTCTTTCTTTCAGCATTTTTGAGCCATAGTAAGGGAAGCCAAAACTGTACACTTTATTTTCCATGAGATTAGGTATAAATGGGTTTATATTGAGGCCCTTGATTCACTTGGACTTCATATTTGTGCATGGTGATAAATATAAATTTATTTGCATTCTTCTACATGTTGACATCCAGTTGAACCAGTACCATTTTTTGAAGATGCTTTCGTTGTTGTTGTACAGTTTTGGCTTCTTTTTCAAAAACCAGGTGTTCATAGGTGTGTAGATTAATGTCAGGGTCTTTGATTCAATTCCATTGGTCCAACTGTCTGTTCTTGAGGTCAATAACAAGATGTTTTTAGTACCATAACTCTATAGTAGAGTTTGAATTCAGGGATGATGATGCCTCCAGAAGTTCCTTTATTGTACAGGACTGTTTTATCTATTCTGTGATTTTTGTTTATTTATTTGTTTTCTTTTTCCATATGAACTTGAGTATTGTTCTTACAAGGTAGCTAAAGAATTGTGCTGGGATTTTTATGGGGATCACATTGAATCTGTAGATTGCTTTTGGTAAGATTGTCATTTTTATTATGTTGATCCTACGTATCCAAGAGCATGGGAGCTCTTTTCATTTTCTGATATCTTCTTCAGTTTCTTTCTTCAAAGACTTAAAGTCCTTGATACATAGGTCTTTCACTTCTTTGGTTAGAGTTACCACAAGATATTTTATATTATTTGTGACTATTGTAAAGGGTTTTGTATCTCTGATTTCTTTCCTGGCCCATTTATCATTTGTATATAGGAGAGTTTCAGATTTTTTTTTTTTTTTAATCTTATATCCAGCCATTTCACCAAAGCTGTTTATCAGTTTTATGTCTTCCCTTCCAATTTGTATCCCTGATCTCCTTTTGTTGTCTTATTGCTCTAGCTAGTTCTTTGTGTACTATATTAAATAGATATGGAANAGATATTTTATATTATTTGTGACTATTGTAAAGGGTTTTGTATCTCTGATTTCTTTCCTGGCCCATTTATCATTTGTATATAGGAGAGCTACAGATTTTTTTTTTTTTTTTTTAGTTAATCTTGTATTCTGGCACATTACTAAAGGAGTTTATCAGCTTTAGGAATTGCCTGATAGAATTTTTGGGGTCACTTAAATATATTGTTACAGTATCTACAAATAGCAAAAGTTTGATTTCTTCCCTTCCAATTTGTATCCCTGATCTCCTTTTGTTGTCTTATTGCTCTAGCTAGTTCTTTGTGTACTATATTAAATAGATATGGAAAGAGTGGACAGTCTTGTCTTGTTTCTGATTTTTGTAAAATTGCTTTGAATTTATCTCCATTTAATTTGGTGTTGGCTATCATCTTGGTGTAAATTGCCTTTATTATGTTTAAGTATATTACTTGTATTCCTGATCTCTCCAAGACCTTTATCATGAAGGGGTGTCAGATGAATACATAGTTTTACTTTTTCAGTTTGTTTATATGGCAGATTACATTGATAGATTTTCCTGTTTTGAATGATCCCTGCTCCACTGGAACGAAACTTAATTGATCCTGGTGTATGATTTTTTGATGTGCTCTTGGATTTAGTTTGCCAGTATTTTATTGACTTTTTTGCATCAGCGTTCATGAGGAAGACTGAACTGTAATCTTTTTTCTTTGTTGTATCTTTGCGTGGTTTTGGTATCTGGATATGTAGCCTCATAAAAGGAGTTTGACAATGTTCCTTCTGTTTTAATTGTGCAGAACAATTTGAGGAGGTTTTTTTGTTTGTTTGTTTGTTTTTTAGCTCTTCTTTGTTATTCTGATAGAATTCTGCCATAAAACCATCTGATTCTGGACTTTTTTTTGTGGGGAGACTATTAATGACTGCTTCTATTTCCTTGGGGTTTATAGATTTATTTAAATGTTTTTATCTGGTTTTGATCTAATTTTGATATATGGTACCTATCCACAAAATTGTTTATTTCTTTTAAATTTTCCAATTTTTTTGGAGTTCAGGTTTTTTAAGTATGACCTGATGAATCTCTGGATTTCCTCAGTGTCTGTTGTTATGGTCCTTTTCATTTCTGATTTTATTAATTTGGATATTCTTTCTCTGCCTTTTAATTAGCTTGGATAAGAATTTGTTTACTTTTTTGATTTTCTAAAAAGCCAATTCTTTCTTTCATTGATTTTTATACTGTTCTCTTTGTTTCTATTTTATTGATTTCAGTCCTCAGTTTGATTATTTCCTGGCATCTCCTTCTCCTGAGTGGTTCTGATTCTTTTTGTTCTAGGACTTTCAGTGCTGTTAAGTCACTGGTGTGAGATATCTCCAAATTCTTTACATAGGCATTTAGTGCTAGAAACCTTCCTCTTAATGCTGCTTTCATAGTACCCCACCTATTTGGGTATGTTATACATTTATTTTCATTGAATTCTATGAAGTCTTCAATTTTTTTCTTTATTTCTTCCTTGACCCAGTGAAGTTTCAGTTGAGAATTATTCAGTTCCCATGAGTTTGTAGGCTTTCTGTAATTTGTGTTGTTTTAGTTGAATTCTAACTTTAAACCAAAGAGGTTAGACAAGATACAGGGATTTATTCCACTTTTTATCTGTTGAGATTTGCTTTGTGACCAAGTATGTGGTCAAGTTTAGAAAAGGATCCATGAAGGTATATTCTTTTGTGTGTGTGTGTGTGTGTGTGTGTGTGTGTGTTTGGTTGGAATGTTCTATAGATGTCTGTTAAGCCCATTTGAGTCATATCATCTGTTCCTTTATTTCTCTGTTAAGTTTCTGTCTCGCACACCTGCCCATTGGTGAGAGTGGAGTATTGAAGTCTCCTACTATTATTGTGTATGATTTAGTGTGTGATTTAAGTTTTAGTACTGTTTCTTTTACAAATGTGGGTACCCTTGTATTAGGGGCATAATTGTTCAGAACTGAGACTTGATCTTGGTGGAATTTTCCTGTGATAAATATGAAATGCCCTTCTCCATCTCTTTAGTTTGAAGTCTAGTTTGTCAGATAGGAGAGCCACACCAGGTTGCTTTTTAGGTTCATTTGATTAAAAAGTCTTTTCCCAACCCTTTACTTTGAGGCAATGTCTGTCTTTGAAGTTGAGGTGTGTTTCTTCTTTTGCAGCAGCAGAATTTTTGAATTTATGGATTGTTCATATTCATCTGTTAGCCTGTATCTCTTTATAGAGAAATTGAGTCCCATTGGTATTAAGAGATATTAATGACCAGTGATTGCTAACTCTTGTTATGTTTTAGGTGTGTGTTTCCCTTTTTGGGATTTACTGGTGTGGGATTGTCTATTGCCTGTATTTTCATTGGTGTAGCTAATATCTTTGGGTTGGAATTTATGAAAAAGCATCTCTCCAAGTTAGGATTTCTATTGCTCAGAAAGACCACCATGATCAAAAGCAACTTGGGGAGGAAAGGGTTTAACTCATCTGATAGTTCTACATCACAGAACATCACTGAAAGAAGTCTGGGCAAGGAACTCAAGTCAGGAACCTAGAAATAGGACCTGAAGCACAACCATGAAGGAACACAACTTACTGGCAATCTCTAACTGCTTTGTTATAGTCCTACCTGTTCAGGGGTAGGACCCACAATGGTCTGGGCCCTCCCATATCAGTCATTACTTAAGAAAATATACCATAGGCTTGTCCAAGGGCCATCGTATGGGAGCATTTTTTGAAGTAAAGTTTCCTCTTCCCAAAGGACTTTAATTTGTGTCAAGTTGAAATAAAACCATCCAGAACTATACTCTATAATAAAAGAAGAACTTATTGTAACAATACTTAAAGCTCAATCACTTGTTTAACATATGACAGAGTTTATTCAAATTATGAAATTAATGCTACCCAACTCTGAATGAGCTGTTGAGACTAAAGTTCATCTTCGTTTAAACCTACTCACACTGATAGGTCTTGAAGCAATTTCTGTAAAAGGAAACACTATATTTTGAGCTCCATTTAGCTTTAGAAAATGAGTTTTCTACAACACAATAAGGACAAAAGCAATGGTTTTATATATATATTCCTATTTCACAGTACAATCCTCTTCGTTCCATAATTAGCATTGTTGAAATGGTTTGATTAGGAGCAGTTTGTGGGATTATTAGCCACTTTTGGTTTCTTCTCACCTCATTAGAAAAGGAACTCAGCGCTGACTATTGATGGTGCTTTCTCGAAGCCTTTTGCTCAATATTACCGAGTCTTTCAGTGTGTTCAAGCGATTTTCACGGGAAAGTGAACAGTTTTTCTATTGATTTCCATTTAAACAAGTCATGCTCACATGAAAATATACTCTGCATTACTTAGATTCCAATTGTCTTTTCCTAAGAAGAAACAGTGTCAGGTTAAAAATTGTTTTGTGGGTTAGTTTTGTAAACAATTTAAAATTATCTTAGTTAAAATGGAACCACTCAATTTATTTGATAGCTTGCTTGCACAGATAAATAAATTGAGATTTGGAAAACAATAATTGTAGGCATGCTTTTATTACTGAAGACCAGTGATATTTACTTTTGATTTACATGTTGGCTAGGGTGTGTGGAAACCTATCAAATCCAACATAGTTGAAGTCTTCTTGCTTACAAATGCCTGTTAAGTGTTTCTGATTGCCATGAAGTAAATTGGCATGCATACTTTTTTCTCTAAGAAAGAAAATAGAGTCTTGGTCAACAGCTCAGTGGTAGAGTCATTGATTAGCATGAGCCTCAAATACACACACACACACACACACACACATACTGATTTTTAAAGTAAATAAATACAATTGATGCTTATCTCCTATGAATAAGCATCTTTGAATAATTCTCTTTTTATTAATTTAGTGGGGTCTTTTATTTTTTGTTTGTGGAAGCTGTGTATACAATGCAGCTGTTGATTGTTTAAATTCTTCTTTTAAGAATTTTAAAATTCTTTTTATCTTTTGTTTATTTTGGTTGGATATACATATATATGTTATATGCATGTATGCATATATGCTTGCACACACATAAATGTACATATATGTGTATATGAATGTATATGTATATATTGTGTGGATATATACACCTATATGTATATGTATAATAACATTTTGAAAAAAGTGTATTTAATGGAATGGCTGAAATAAACTAATTAATATACTTCTATACTTTTTGTGGTGACAACTCTTTTTTAAGTATATACAAAGGTTTACTGACAATTTGATAACAGAAAAGCTCAAGCTGTCTTTATTTATACATAAAAACAAACATTTTCCCATAATAATAAACAAGATTTTTCATCCTCCAATGTTAATCTTCCAGTAAAACAAATGTGTCAAATATGTTTTCTCCAAAATTTTAGATCAAAATATCTTAAAGTCAAAAATAACCCATAGTTTTGTTAGCTTGACCAAATATTGAGGCAGGCATATCCTGTCTTTACAAAACTAAAAAGTGATTGGCATAGGCACACATTTTGAAGAACAACAATCCTGTTCAAAACATATTTACAGAAATAGCGATGATTTGCCTCTAATCGTGTTAGTATTGAATTAGAACAGTTCTAAGGATCTGAAGTGATAGCTGGCATCCCCTGAGAAGAAACCTGAGAAGCATCAGCTCCCAAAGAATTTTTGGGAAAGATATTTGAGAAAAAAAATGTGGTTTCCAAGAATGATCATATCTTTCCCATACATGATTGACAGAATGCCACTAAACCCACCAACAAAATCTTCAATCATTATAAGAGAGAAGACAGTGTGGTGTGGGAGAATGGTTTGTATTCTGTCAAATATATTTTAAATAAATGCTGATTGGCCAGTAGCCAGTCAGGAAGTATAGGCAAGACAACCAGACAGGAAATGGAGGTGGGTCAAAGAGTATAGGAGAATTCTTGGAAGAAGGAAGCTCATTCCTCTGCAGTCCTGACCAGCCACAGAAGAAGCAAGCTGTGACTGCCTCTCTGAAAAAAAGATACCAAACTATGTGGCTAGGATAGACAAAAGTAATGGGTTAATATAAGTTATAAGAGTTAATAAGGAGCCTGAGCTAATGGGACAATCCATTTATAGTTAATGTAAACCTCTGTGTGATTTCTTTGGGACTTAATGACTGTGGGAACTGGGCAGGACAGAAACCCCCACAACAACAGTGTGCAGGCTGCATAGTCCCAACAGTATTCTGTGCTGTCCCTTGCTTGCCGAGTGAGATAGTTCCCCATGGGCTTCTGCCTCATCTGGAGACTTGTTGGACATACTGGTCCAAAAGTAGGCTACATGGCTTTAAACACATCTGAAAGATGATTCATATTCCTCAAAGCATTCAAGGACTTGTCTATATATGAAAATTCCCTTCCCTTTTGAGTTTCAGTCTTTCTCTGATAAAAATTAGCATTCTTCTCTGGAGCACCAGAAGTAGAAGGACCAGAGAAGCTGTGCTTAGGTGGAACAGCTGAAGGCTGCACTGTTCTTCCGGCAGGACAAGCGCTAAAGGAAGCTATGTTTACTCTGCCCAGACCTTCTATTATCTCTGTTTTGGATGGAATGTGGAGAAAAGGCATGTGGAAAAAAGAGGTTCTATGTGGCCTCAAGTTGCCAAGAATGCTTTGGACACATTAAACTTTTCTTCCTTCATCATGCCCACAAAGAGGCTGCCGAGGGACAACCATGTCCTTTGCAGAAAAATGTCTATCCATGGAACTGGAAACCATGCATCTGAGAACTCTAGTGATTAAACTGATGATGGATTCTGTGGACTACAGATTCATAGTAGTAATTTCTTAAAACCTTTCCCAACCATTCTGCCTCTGGCTATAGCCTTGGTGCTGGCTGCAAACTCAAGACTACAGAGCTAGCCTCTGTCACTGCATTTACACAAGCTGGCATCCTTGACTTGACTCCACCTGCCATAACTTTGTTCTGTTCAAAGGTTGCATTAAAGAAGCACCCACTGGTATTGGGATTGTGAGACACCGTCTTGCCACTTAACAGGCCACTCAGAGAATGATGTCAGACTGCTTTGGTTTGCTTCTCCACGGCTCTTTGAGTTTGTTTTAGTTGTGTTTTATACCACAAACCAGAATAGTGAACCTTTTATCACAAGATCATATCCTAATACCTGGGCCTTTAGCTGTGTAAAGAGTTCAGTCTCACTCTGCAGCTTTTTTCTACCACGCTTGCCTATGAGTTTCAAGTGCCTTGTGCTTAAAGCCCTATAAGCATTTTCTGCTTTCGGTAATTCTTTTTGGGGGAAAAAAAAAAGCTCAGGATGTGGCTGAGTTATATGATCTAGGACTTTTTATCCTATTCTCCAGTTGCTGTTTGAGGAGTTTACTTTGTCTCTGAAGTTCCCATCTTCTCTCTTTCATCTTTTCATTTGGCAAAGGTTTTTGTTTTGAATTGAAAGAAGCCAGGAGAGGGCTTTGACAGACAAGCCGTAGTTCAGTTTCTTGCATATGTTTTCATCTTTCCTGAGTGTTTCCATTTTTGAATGAATACCTGTGAGGTTCTCTTGCAGATGAAGTGTTTTCTTTATTCTTCTGTTTCTCTTCCAGCAGGTTATTAGTTCCAGGGATGCACTCATCCCTTATTTCTTGCTGGAAGTTCAGTTTTGAGTTTTTGATAGCAGATCTCTCTCGTCATGTTCTTTAGATTCTATTCTTGATTGCTGAGTGTTCCAGCTTCACATTTAGCTTTTGCTTCTTGGAGTTTCTGAATCAATTTCAGTTCTTTTTTTTCAGCTTTGCTTTGTTTCTCTGAACAAATATCTATTATTTAGTAGAAGCTGTCTTTGAGTATAAATTTCTTTTGTTTCAAGCTCTCAGTGCTTTTTCTTTCTTTACAGAGTGTTCTTGTCCTGAGAAATGAGAGAACCCAGCCAATTCCTTTACGTACTTTCTTTCCTCTGCCATTTTAACATTTGTTATTTCAGCTTTTCTGAAACACTTCATATTTTGATGGTTTTTCTACCTGAGGCTTTGGCGTTGTATTGGCTTAACTTTGTCTCTAAAGATTCTGGGACAGTAAGGATAAACTTTACAAGCTGATCATCAATAAGCTGAAACATCTCAACAAGAGATACTTGGCTAGCAAAAGAAGAGCTGGCCTGTTTCCATGTCTCAATTCTCTGTAGCTTGATGATATGCAGCCAATTCCTTTAAGAAATTCCTAAGAAGATCTTTTTTTTAAAAAAATGAAATCCTAAAATCAGTGATCTAAAGAGACTGGATGAGAGTTGATCTGAATGAAAGATAGTAGATCCTTCATAGTAAGTACATTTTCTTTCGCCAAACCACTCACTAGAAAGAAAACAGAAAACACATGTCTTAGTCATATCTTTATAATTGATCTACTGTAATTGGAGGCTTCTCTCCCACCTTCTAGGTCCCAAATAACCACTCTGAGGCTTAATATTGTTTATAAACTGTTTGGAAAATGGCCCAAGCTTCTTACTGACCAGCTCTACATATAAATTGACCCATTTCTAATAATCTATATTTACCAGAAGGCTCATGGTTTGTTACCTCACATCTTGCTTCCACAGTGGCTGCTTGTGTCTCTCTCACTCCACCTTCTTTCTCCCTGTATCTTTGTGGTCTATTCTTCTTGGCTATTGGTCAAATAGGCTTCTTTATTAACCAATCATAATAAAACGTATTCACTGCATATAGAAGGGGGACATCCCACATCAGTCTACCATCAGCTAGTTAGAAGCACCTATTAGGAGGGCACTGCCCTCAACTGAGATGGGTGGAGACTTCATTTTCCCACTTAATATGTGGTGCATCTGTTCATGAATTAGGTGGGTTTGGAGATTCTCAGATGTTCGCTATCTGACAACAAGCATTA
The DNA here is from genome assembly GCF_014885135.2 of Alexandromys fortis. Lineage (NCBI taxonomy): Eukaryota > Metazoa > Chordata > Mammalia > Rodentia > Cricetidae > Alexandromys > Alexandromys fortis. The sequence continues at coordinate 13,596,514 of NW_026067917.1, forward strand.
TAAACAATTTATGGCTCATGCCAAGATCATGTTTTCTTATCTTTCATTACTTGGCATATGTTCTACTGCCCCCTGTTGCTGTGATGCCCTCATATTTAGGCAATTTAGCAATTTAGGGAAGAAATGGTTCATTTTAGCCCATAGTTTAAGGTACAGTCTAGCATGGCAGGAAAGTCAAGGCAGAAGCAGCTTGACACAGTCTGGTCGCTTTATGTCCTCAGAAGAAAAGAACAAAAAATGCCAATGTTTAGCTCACTGTCTCCATTTTAGATAGCACATGATCTTTGCTCAGGGAATGGCTTTACCAATAGTGTCTGTGTCTTTGCACCTCAAATACTACAATCAAGATAATCCCTCATAGTTATTCACTGAGACACATCTCGCAGGTCATTTTAGATTCTATCAAGTTAACACGTAATGCTGATAATAACATGTGGTACTCTAGTACCATTTATGTTGTTATTAATGGAAGACTTTCCTTCCTAAGACACAAAAGTTTTCCATCATGCAAATATACTACATTTCCCTTACTGTTTTAGACATTTATGGATATTCAAGTTTTTCACATCTTAACTATTGTGATAATCTTTCATTGAAAATGAGACTGCATATTTCTAGACTGCAAAATATATAAACAAATTCCTTGGATCTTTATCTGAAGATTAAGATGATAAGATTACTGTATCATTTGATAGTTTTATTTTTTATTATTTGAGGACCTCTATATTTCCCCATACATATTTTCTGTATACTGTTTCCATATACATATTGTCCATTTGTATTTTCTGTAATGACTGTAACTAACCTAGTGGAAGTGAAATAAAGCCTGGGACTTTCAAAACATTTGACCTGTGGAAAGCATGCAACTAACTTGATTTTGTAATATTTAGAATCCATTGGTAATTGATAGCAAGTCCATGTCTACCTGCCTGTTGTTGGCATCAGTGTGGAATACAGAAATGATGATGTTTAAGTATGATAACAGCCCCCAGAGAAAGAGTCCATGAAGCATAGCTGGAGTCCGGAACTGCAGAATCCTTCCTTGTTCCACAAGGCGCCTTGAAGATCAGTTTCAGCAAACTGCCCAAGAGCCTAGGACCAGACAACTAGCTTGGTGTTTGCTGCAGTTGGAGTCTATATTTGCAAGGTTCATTGTAGAGGATCAGTCCAAGATGAGAGACCTGATGACCAAGGCTACCCCTTCATCTTGGTGCTTAAGTAAGGATAGAAATCTGAGTTTTCTGGGATCAGTCTGGTATTGAGGTTAATCTGGATCAGAGGGGTTCAGAAGCTGTTGCTTGATGACTAAATTGTCCGAAGTGTAGGCCTGTAGGGCACAGCCTACTGTGGGTAGACTTAAATAAGTTTGTTGATTAACCAAGATGGACTTTGGTGAAATTCTTATTTTGGTTTGTCATAGGTTCCCCTATCTGGGGTAAACAGGTGATTATTTACTTCTTTTCAGGAAAAGTTCATACAAAAATCTCAACGAAATGGACTAATTTTTCCCCTATTTTTATTCTACTTAAAAGCTTAATCTCATAAATAAAAACACACAAAATGGTTTAAGTGGTCAAATTTAGTTTAGCTTAAGAAAGGATTCATCTTATAAACTCTTGGTGATTAACAATGCATACTGTATGTCAAAGGCCCAGAAATGGACCTGTGTTATAAAGTGATCTACTGACTTAATCTACTAAATTTACTTTATCACATAGTTTCTAATGTGTTGTTTTGTGTTTTTCTTCATTTTATTTACCTTATATTTCATATTTGCTTTTTGAGTTAAGCACTTCATTATTTTCAGTGTTCATTATTTTTTACATAAACATCTTCTCTAATACTTTTTAAGTGGTAGTCACCAGGCTAATGTGAAGCAATTTATTGCTACATGACAGTGAATGTTTCAGTATTGATTTTGGATTATTACTGAAGCAACAAGAAAAATAAGGAGCTATTTTTTATTTTATTTTTTTATTGAAAATTTCCACCTCCTCCCATTTCCCTCCCCTCCCCTCACTCTCCCTTCCCTTCCCTTCCCACTCCAGTCCAAGGAGCAGTCAGGGTTCCCTATGCTATGGGAAGTCCAAGGTCCTCTCCCCCACCCAAATCCAGGAAGGTGAGCATCCAAACAGACTAGGCTCCCACAAAGCCAGTCCATGAAGTAGAATCAAAACCCAAAGCCATTGTCCTTGGCTTCTCCGTCAGCCTCCACCATCAGCCACATTCAGAGAGTCTGGTTTGATCACATGCTTCATCAGTTCCAGACCAACTGGCCTTGGTTATCTCCCATTAGATCAGTCCCACCGTCTCAGTGGGTGGACGCACCTTTCGCGGTCCTGACTTCCTTGCTCATGTTCTCCCTCCTTCTGCTCTTCATATGGACCTTGGGAGCTCACAAAATAAATATAATTAAGGTATATAACACACCTTATATGAATTATCTAGTAAAATTTTCTCTTAAATTTATTCCTAGCTCATGAAAGTAAGATAAATATTGTTATGTCCAAATAAAATTCCAATTCCCCAAACTCCGGAAGGCAGTCCATACTACATCTGGACTATAAGATTTCTGGTAGTTAGATAAAAGCCAGGATTCTTCACAAACACGTGAAACTAGTTTCCTTCTACCCAAAAGAGTCAGTTCCCTTAAGTCTGCCAGAAGGAACATAAGGCTACTGGTAGCCCCAGGCTCCTCCAGTAACACACGGGCCTGTTACACAGTTTGAGGTCCACACCAGCATCCTCACCCCTCCCATAAGTTCCTCTACCTAAAATTCTCTCCAGCTCATGAGCTTCCCTCCCCTTTTTGTTCCTTGTTATTCTCCTCCCAACTCCCATTCAGGCCCAGTGTGTGGTCCATATTCATTCAATCTACTTCTTTCTCACTATTTTCTAGACTCTTCCAGATGCCACTGGCTATTTTCTTTCTCATATCTGCAAAAAAAATCCTTTCCTGTCACCATACCATAAAGCAGTCCTGTCAAAAGTTTATATAAATACAATAGTACTACATGACAGTACATTATTTTGACATTTTAAACAAAAGTCCTAAAATTTCCAAGCAAGTTAGCTCTTCTGGTTGTGTTGGTGTCGTTGAATTTTTTGACTAAATTATATTGGATGTTGAAGCATAAACCTAAATAGCAATCTTATTTGAAAAACGGCACTATCTTAATTTGATAAAATTTAATTTCCTCATTTAAAAATTAAATGGGAAATAAATGAAATGGGAAAGACCACAGTGCCTTATAGAGTTACAAAGATTGAATGCAATATTGGCACCTGCTTGTGATTCCAGACAAAAGAGGTGTTTGTTGATGCAGCTATGAATAACTGTGAACAGAAGTGGCCACGAGATTTTTTTTATAGGAATTATAAAGCATTTTAGCAGCATTGTGGTGACTCTGCATTAGAACAACTTTGTGGCTTATTTACGTTAAGGATTTATCACGGCTGTTAAGTGTCTATGTAACACATATAGAATGTACTGCATACAATATTTTGAAAATACAGAGTTAAAGCTACTTTTATGAAAAATTATCATTATTTTTATTTTCATCTTCAAAAAAACCTATGACATTTTGTTTTGTTATCTTACCATTTCATTCTCCTCAATTTCTTTTTCCATTTCTTTTTTTAGTAATAAATTTTCCTGAGTACTTGCTATATTTAAGATCTGAAACTAAATTAGTAAGTTTTACAGGTAAATTTCAGACATTCCTTCCCTTTCACATATGGCAAGCATGGGTGTTCTTTCATTGTTTTACATCAATTCAGGGCGAACAGAAATGAGTTCACAACACACTACCTTCAATACTATAACGTTCCTGTGGTGGAAAGCCCAGTCCTTGTCCTGAACATCCCTGTGACTGAAAAGGATTTTAGATTATCTTTCCCCTAAGAACCAGTAGGGGGAGCATAGGTTTCTCCATATCTAAATAATAAAAGCTTTTACGCATATTGTAGGGCATTTATGAATAGAACTTAGAGATGGGACTTAAATAAAGATAAAAATTTCAAACTGTAAGTGCTCATTAATTATCTTTATAATGCTGTCAAATTGTACTTGTCTCAAAGAAGAATATACAGCTTCGGGATACTGACTTTTTTAGAGTAAACTGAGACACTGACTTTTTTAGAGTAAACTGAGACCATTAAATAACTAGAACATACCACAGTTAAAAAAGGTACGTTGTTAGAAGCAGGCAATAATGAAACGTTGAAAGTAATCAGACTAATTAGGTAAATATTTCCTGAGTTCTTGCTATATTTAAGATCTGGACCTAAATTATTAAGTTTTAAAGGTAATTTAAATTTAATCTGGGGAAGTAGACAGGATAAAATAAAAGCCATTTGGAAAGAAAAGGTCATATTATTAAATAAGAATTTTAAATATTTATTGCATGCATGCAAGCAAATGATGTCTGCACTAATAATAAAAAGTAGTATTTTCTGTGTGCTTTGGCATATTGCTCACTCATTCCCCCCCCCCCCAGAGGAAAGATGTAAGGTCTCAGAGAGATCGAATTACAAGGCAGGGCCTTGGCTGCTTTGTCATCCAGCTTTGTCTTTACCATGAAAGATGTTTGTAGTTGATCTTTTCCAACAGCAACATTTTCTTACGAATGAATTCTTATGAAATGAACATAATCACTTAGTAACAGGCAATCTTCTTAAGACAACTCCAGATGATTAAGTATCTATATTTAGGAAATGAAGGTTAGCTTAAGAATATGCATATTCTTCCTAAGAAAACCTTAATGGTAACTGAAGCAAATTCAGTATATATACACTGATATACATTACATATGCAGACATACACATATTTGTCTGTGTATGTATAAATACACACACACACACACACACACATATGCAATTCCAAGAAGCTTTTCTTGAGATCACTAGACAATTCTTAATTAAGGCATTACAAGTCTTTTCTCAAATTTTAGATTAAATGCTAGCAGTGATTTAATTAATACAGTTTCTGTGTGATTATTTAGGGTCTAAGGTAGCCAGGAACCAACAAGCAATCTCTTCCAACATAACTTTGAATTCATTAGCCTTTTTGCAGCCACAGTAAGATTTTCTACATTAGAAAGTAAAGAATACTGCTATCGTATTACCTTTTGCAGACTCTAAATAGGTACTCAGACTTCTTAACATCAGATTAATAAATTCTTAATAAGAATATTAATATAAATAATAAATCTTAATAAGAGTTTATTAATCTGATAATAAATTTGATAAGAATACTTATCAAAGATGGACAAGAATCTAAAATAAGTCTAATGTAAATTCAGCTTATGAAGTTATTAAAATTTTAATTCAGAATAGAAAAACTACATCTAATGAAGTTTTATGCTAAATATAGACAATTTACACTAATTCAAGATTAGATGGAGAGTTCTGTCTTAACCATCCTGAATTAAAAATAAAAGTTTTTTTGAAGTGACATGAATAATAACACCCATTTTATTGATGTAAACTACACTAATTTTTTCATGACTATGATACATGTTAAATAAGAAAACAAGTTACTTGTATTTTGAAATATGTTGAAAAATACTATGAGTAAACCCATGAGTGATTGTTACCAGAAGCATAGACCTGTAGACCTTTGGGTTTTGGTGGTAGTATCTCAACGGTTTCTTGACACTGTATATTCAACAGAGAACCTTTAACTTGCAGGAATGGTTATCTACTGTGCACAGTTCTCAGAATTTATTTCAATTATATGGATAATTTTTCTTAAGCAGAAAAAAGGCACCATTGTGCTTATATACACATTATTAAAAAGATGATAAGGGATGATACCCTTCCCAACCATTGTAATAAGTCAGCCATTGGAAGTTTCATTATTGTAATGTAAGATAAAGTGAGAACCCATTGGTGTAGAGGGGAGTGTTCTTTCACATGTATTTCTTCACAAAAATTTTATTTGACAGATTAGCCTGATGGCATAAACTCACTTACAGGAAGTGAAAACTCCTAATGTGGAGGACAGTTTAGAAGAAGGCTAATGAAAATGAGGCAGAACATATGCAGAAGAGGAGGAATGTACTATGGAGTTGTGGTGAGGGTAAATTGTCTGTATTCTGTCAATCATGTTTTAAATAAACGCTGATTGGCCAGGCAGGAAGTATAGATGGGACAACCAGACAGGAAGTAAAGGAGGGGTAATGACAACAGGAGTATTCTGGAAAGAAGGAAGCTCTTCTCACAATCCTGCCCAGATCACCGAAGAAGCAGGATGTGACCTGCCCTGCTGAAAAAGGTACTAAGCCATGTAGCAAACATATACTAGAATAATGGGCTAATGTAAGTTATAAGAGCTAATACAAAGCCTGAGCTAATGGACCAATCAGTTTATAACTTATGGAAACCTCTATGTGATTTTCTTTGGGACTTGCCAGCTGTGGGGTACCAGGCAGGACAGAAACCCCAAGAAGCAGGCCCACGTGTTAAAGAGTTGGGAGATCTCATGTCCATTATCTTCACTATTTGCATGGTCCCACTTTACAGGATTCCCTATGTAAAGTTTTCTGTTTACAACATCCTGTGACATTCTTATGACTTTCACTTTATCCAATTCTCAATACCTTTAACTTCTTTTGCAGCAATTTTTAGTTCATTTTTTCATACTTTTTACTTAAAAATTTGCTTTTTATTTTGCACACCAACCTCAGTTTCCCCTCCCTCCCATCCCATCTCCTATTCACTCCTCAGAACAGGTAAGGTCTCTCTGGACAGTCAATAAAGTCTGGCATATCAACTTGAGGCATGACCAAACCCCACTCCCCTGTATCGAGGCTGCACAAGGTATCCCACCATATGTAGTTAGCTCCAAAAAGCCAGTTCATGCACCTGGGGGGTCACTGCCAGGGTACTGATACCACTGCCAGCTTCCCTCACCCCAGAGCAGATCAAGCTACATAGCTGTCATCCACATTCAAAGGGTCTAGTTTGGTCCCATGCAAGTTCCCCAGCTGTCAGTCCATGGTCCCTAACCCCCCGCTAGCTCAGGTCAGCTGTCTCTGTGGTTTTCTCTATTGTGCTCTTATCAACCGAAGAATGGATAGATAAAATGTGGTACATTTACACATGCAGTATTACTTAACGTTAAAAAATAAATGACATCTCGAAATTTGTAGGCAAATCATTGGAACAAGAAAAAAACCATCCTGAGTGAGGTATCCCAGACTCAGAAAGACAAACATGGTATGAATTCACCCATAAGTCGATATGAGATGAAAAACCAAGCATAACAAAGCTACAATCCACAATCCCAGAGAAGCTAGGCAAAAAGGAGAAGCCTAAGAGGGACACACATGCAGGGCCCCAGGAAGAAAAATAGCTAAGATCTCCTGGGTAAACGAGCGGGAAGATAGAGGGGGGGGAATAAGTGATGAGAACGTGAGGAATCAAGAAGATCGTGTAGAGGGAGGGATGGAGTTGGAAAGCAATGAAGGAGATATCTCGATAGAGGAAGCCGTTATGGGGTTAGGAGAAAACTAGCGGTAGAGAAATTCTCAGGAATCTACAAGAATAATCCCAGCTAAGACTACTGGCAGTAGTGAGGAGGGTGTTGAAAGGGCCTTCCCCTTTAGTCAGACAAGAGGCTACCCTAATTATCATAGAACCTATATCAAGTAACTGATGGAACAAGTGGCAGTGACTTACAGCTTAGTATGGGCTGAGAACCTGGAGTTCAGTTGAAGAAAGAGGGGAGGGATCATATTTTTACTTATTTTTTTAAAAATTGTATTGATGAGTACTATATTTATGTCATTTCCACTCCGTCCACACTTTCAAATCTTCCCACGGCACCCTCAAATTCATGCATCTTCAGTTGATAACCTATAAAGTTGCTAGTGAACACTGATTTTCTTCCTATCAGAGGCCATTGATAGGAGTTTTTCATAGAGAATCCTTGTGAAAGTTCTTCCTTTCATGGTGATATGTCAGCTGGTGTTGTCATTAGGCAAGTCTTGTTTAGGCAGATATATTATTGAGATTTCATGGGTGTGTGTTTCCTATCATCTCTAGAAGACATCATATTTCTGGATCTTATATTATTTGAAACACTTTTATATTTTTAAAAGTTAGATATTTAAATATAGTACAAAATTTTCCTGTATTTACTTTACTTTTACTCTTTCATAATCAACATGCAATATTACATATATTGTGAGTCAAACTAAGACATTGACATTGGTACAATACTCTTAACCAAATTACTATTTGCTTCAGACTTTTGATTAATTTAATTTTAACTTCAATCAAGGCCCAACTCATGATAAACATTATAGTTATTCATTTTGTCTCTGTAATCTACAATATATGACAGTCTCTTAATATTTACTTACTCTTATTTTTAAAATTAGAGTATAATTTTACCATTTCCCTCTCATCTTTTCTCTTTTCCAATATCTTGTTGCTTCCTCTCAAAATCATAATATTTATATATTTATTTCTTTAATTGCTATTCTATACACACACACACACACACACACACACACACACAGTGCTGACTTCATTTAATGTTACTTGCATGAATATGTTTTCAAGACTGACCTAATTAGTATTGGATATCCTATTAGGAGCCTTATCCCTAAACAAGACTATTTCTCCTGCGCTTAGTATTCCTTAGTTGCCAGTAGTTCTTTGTCAGTGAGTGGAGACTTATGATATTCTCTTTTTCCTGTTAGCTTGTCCTTTAGTGTTGTACTTCTTCAAGTCTTGTTTAGGCACGATATTGTTGAAGTATCATGGAAGAACCTTTCCTGTCATTTCTAGGAGATCTGTTCTTATAGCAGCTTTCCTGGTTCTCTGGCTCTTAATATACTTCTGCCACTCTTTCTACAATTTTCCCTGAGATTTTTTTCCTTTTTTTTAAATGTATTTTTTTTAAAAAAGAAAACAAACTATCTTTTTTCATTTTACATACCAATCCAAGTTCCCACTCCCTCCCCTCCTTCCATTCCCTCCCATCCCACCCTCATCCAATTCTCAGAGAAGGTAAAGCACAGTGCTTTGGGGGAGGGTCCAAGGCCCTCCCTTCTATATCTAGGCTGAGCAAGGTATTATCCAAAGAGAATAGGTTCTCAAAAAGCCAGTACATGCAGTAGGGATAAATCCTGGTGCCACTGCCAGTTTCCCTGTAGTCTGCTCCAGTCATGCAGCTGCCAATCACATTCAGAGGGACTATTCTGGTCCAATGATTGTTCCTTCTCAGGCTGGCTAGTGCTGGTTAGCTCCCATTAGCTCAGGTAGACTGTTTCAATGGGTATACCCATCATGGTCTTGACATTTTTGCTCATATTCTCATTCCTCCCACTCTTCCAACTGAACTTTGGGAGCTCAGTCCAGTGCTCCAATGTGGGTCTCTGCCTCTATTTCCATCAGTTGCTGGATGAAGGTTCTGTAGTGGTATTAAAGATATTCATCAATCTTATTACAGGACAAGTCAAAATCAGGCCTCCTCTCCTCTATTGCTTAGGGTCTTAGCTGGGGTCATCCTTATGGATTCCTGGGAATTTCTCTAGATCCAGGTGTCTTGCTAACCCTATAATGGCTCCCTCAATCAAGATATCCTTTTCCTTGCTCTCATCTCTGTCCTTCCTCCTTCTCAACTATCCCATTCCCACAAGTTCTCCTCACCTCTCCCCTTCTCTCTCCTCTCCTCCTTCCACCCTCCCTTCTCCCCCCATTTCCCCATGCTCCCAATTTTCTCAGGCGATCTTGTCTTTTTCCACTTTCCAGTTGGATCTATATATGCTTTTCTTAGGATTAACCTTGTTACTTAGCTTCTCTAAAATCATGAACTATAGGTTCAGTATCCTTTGTTTATAGCTAGCATTCACTTATGAGTAAGTACATATTATATTCATCTTTTTGGGTCTGGGTTATCTCACTCAGGATTGTGTTTTCTAATTTCATCCATTTGCATGCAAAATTCAAGATGTCATTGCTTTTTACCACTGAGTAATGCTCTAATGTGTAATTCTGACACATTGTCTTTATCAATTCTTCGGTTGAGGGGCATCTAGGTTGTTTCCAGGTTCTGGCTATTACAAATAATGCTGCATGAATTTTATCTGCAGGAATTTCGAGGCAGATGTAGAAATCAGTGGTATGTTCCCAACATACCAGTTATGGTTTTCTGTGATGACTTCCTTTGTTGTAAAGAGAAGCCTCTTTAGTGAGGAGTGAGAGCTAAATTTATCTGTGGATTTAAAGATAAATATTTAGAATAAAGTTAGGAATTATGTTGGTTTAGTAAAATAATGGTTCTGCTTTAAGATCCATGACCTCACTTGCCTCAGGTAAATTAGCTAAATTTCCAGGACCAAGCATAATTTTCCTCCTGTAGAATAGGATTTTAAGTACAACCAAAAAATTGTTGTTTATTGCTAAGATAGGAGTGCACTATTGTACCCTTAGGGTCATCGTGCTACCCTGGTTGTCACTGGCAACAGGGACCCAGATGGTTGCTTGTTCTCTCACTAGGACAGCTGTTGTTGAGTGTCCTAGCCAGCAGATATCAGGGGACACATCTCAAGGGAGCAATTGAGGGTATCCCTGACATTGGAAGCATTAGTTACCAGAAAGAAGAAGGGGTTCTGGACACAGGCTGAGGTAGCCATCAAGTTAATTTGGTATTTTTGTGTCACATTTACAGTACTTCTTCCTATCCATTGGCCAGTATATTTTTTATGGAAGTAGGTCCCATTAAAAAGATGACCACCCTAAGCCAACAGGCTAAGAAAAACAAAGAAACAACAAAAAAGAATGACCTCCCTTTAGCAGTGTCAAGGGGTACAAATTAGGACAATTAGAGGGGCCAAATAAACCCCAGTTGCCCATGATAAGGTCAGATCAAGATTGTATGGGATCCCTGAGCGAGGTAGAAGATATTACGTGCAATGAGATTTCACATGCCAAGTTTGAGATTAATAGGCTGTATTGGATAATCTCCTGCATATCTAGAGGATATAGCAGGTTGGCAATGTTCCCAAGGAATGGGGAGCCCTACAAAAGTGGGCAGTCTGGACACTGTTGGATACTGATGCAAAGATGGTCAGGATATTGCTGGGGAATCCAACTGGGATTTGAAGTCAGTGAGGGGAGCAATAAGTACCATGCCCATCTTAGTTCTATTAGTGATGTTGCCATGAAAGCCTCCTGTGGTCATATTATACAATTTTACACAGGGACTGGTGGAGAAAACATTGTAGTGACGTAGATAACATTATTCATGAAGCAGGTGCCTCCTAGTTTTTATGTTGTGGTGACAAGATCCAGGAAGGACAATCCCAAATTTACACTAGAGGAGAATAGAACTGGGTATGCCTGGGAGTCAGTAGCTCTGGGTAAGAGAACAGGGACAGTGGGACAAGGGCCCACAAATCCTTCGCTAAAGTGGGATGAATTATGCGAAGGGGGTAGACTATATATATTACACCTTCTTGGGCCTCCACTTCCTTCTTTTTCAGAGCTGCCTGGTCTGTGGTATGTCAAACATCTCTCAAGGGTACCTATATCAGCATTGTGGCATCCTGTGGAAAGAGACAAGCATACCCTCACCCTCGAGTCGGTGGTGGGGCCCGGGGTTGCCATTGAAGAGTGATGGGGTCCCTCCATCTAACTAATGGCAGGGGTGTGTCCCATGGAGAGTAAGCCCAATATTTGTATGCCAGGCTCAACCCTGATTCATTAAAATTGAGGAATTTTAATATGGAAGAGTACTTCCACTAAAGCTGAATTGGGGTCCTGTTTTGCTTCAGGAGAGATTAACTGGGCCAAGAACAGTTTAATTGTGCAGTTTGCATGCTTGTCAACAGCTAGGCCGTGGGGATTGTAGGGAATACCTATAGTGTGAGTGATCTTCCATGAACCCACAAAGTCATTAAATTGCTGTGATGTGCATGCAGGGCCATTTTCTCTTTTTATGGCCCATGGCACTCCCATTATTAACACTACTGATTTCAAAGCTTTAATAGCATTAGCTGCCATCTTCCCTGGTAATGCAAATGCATAGGTAAAGCCAGAGAACGTACCAATCATAACATGAGCATATTGGAGGTTGCCAAAGAGCGCACAGTGAGTGACATCCATCTGCAAAATGGTGTTAGGCAGCAGGTCATGGAAATTAACAATTAACCCCGCCCTCTGAAAGGGCCCCAAAGGGGTGAGCAGTGCAGAGGTTGCACAAGACCTGGACAGGCGTTTGCATTGAAAGACTGGTAGTTCAGTAAGGGGCTTATGTGGGTTTGCAGGAGAGAGGTGAAATTGTTGATGCAGCATCCTAGCTTGTTCTAGCAAGTCAATAGATGCTCTCATTATTCTAGCATCTGTCTTTTCATTCCCTCTGGCCAAGATTCCTGGCAGTTTGGTATGCAACCGAATGTGAGACAAATACCATAATATCCTTATAAGGATAAGTATGTTTAAATTATTTATAATGCAGTTAGAAATTATTATGTTTAGTAAAGTAGAGGTACTAGGTCCTCTTCTAAGACTTATGACCTCACTAGTGCTAGGTTTTCTGTACACGGTATTATTTCTCTTTATTGCATGCTTGCTCTTTGTGTACAAAAAAAGTATTGAGTTTTGTAAGTTAATATTGCGTCTCACGACATCTCAAAATTTTTGATTATTTCTAGAAGTTTTATTACAAGGTTTTTGAAATTTTTTCTATATAATACCATAACATTTGCAAATAGTGATAATTAAAGTTCTGTTTCTATTTATTCTCCTTTAATTTCTTCTTGTTTTGTTGTTGTTGCTATGCCTTGAGCACTATATTGAGGACAACCCAGTCTCATTCCCAATGTCATGAAATTGCTTCAAATGTTTGTCTACTTAGGATGTTGTTGGCTCTGGGTTTCTCATATATAGCCTTTCATTATTTCGAGGTATGTTACCTCCAGTGCTACTCTCTCTAGAATTTTTATCATGAAGGCATTATAGATTTTGTCAAAGGTATTTCTTAGGTCATAGAGATAATCATGTGATTTTGTTTTTTAAGCCCATTTATGTGATTTCTTACACATATAGACCTTCAAATGTTGAACTATGCCTGCACTTCCAGGAAAAGTCAACTTGGTTATGGTATATAATGTTCTCTTCTATATCTGTGTTAGGTTTGTAAGTATTTTAAAGATATTCGAGTCTGTTCATCAGACATATTGTCATGTACTATTTTGGTTTTGTTGTTGTTATTGTTGTCATTGTATCTCAACATGGTTTTGGTATGAAAACAATGATAGCTTCTTAGAAGGTTGTGGAAGTGCTCCTTCTCTCTCTATTTCAAAGACTGGCTATAGGTCATCTTTGAATATTAGATAGAATTTTGCTGTTTGAGTCTGGGCTTGCAATTCCTTCCTTCCTTCCTTCCTTCCTTCCTTCCTTCCTTTCTTCCTTCCTTCCTTCCTTCCTTCCTCCCTTTCTTCTTTTTCTGTCAGAATGCTTTTACTACACTTTCAATCTCCATGTTATGGGTCTGTTTAAGTTCTTGGTCTCTTCTTGGTTGAACTTTGGTGGTTTGGGTTATTTTAGAATTTCATATATTTCTTTCAGATTTTCCCACTTATAGAGTATTAATTTTTAAAGCATTCTCATAATATTCTGAATATTTATTTATTTGTTTAGGGTTTTCACGGCAGGGTTTTTCTGTGTAGCCCTCACTGACCTGGAATTCATTCTTTAGACCATGCTGGTCTCAAATTCACAGAGATCTTCTGTCTCTGTCTCCCTAGTGCTGGGATTAAAGGTGTGTACCATTACCATCTGGCCAGTACTCTCAAAGTTTAGTGTATATTATAAAATATCCTTGCTCATTTTTGATTCTGTGATTTTGGCTCTTTCTTTTGGTCCATTGATACAAGAATCTGTCCATCTTCTTTTTCTTCTCAATGAACCAATTCAACTAATTTATTCTGTTTCTATTTTTATTAATTTTTATCTTTTTGCCATTTCCTATTGGATTTGTATTTTACTTGTTTTTTATTTACTTGTTATTTTATCAAAATGTTTGATTTGCCTTATTAAGCCATTTGTTGTCTTCTTTTTTATTTTCTTAGTTTGGCACTTAGAGCTATGAATATCCCTAGTAAAACTGATTTAATGTATCCCAGTGTTTTTTGTTGTATTGTGTTTTTATTTTCATTTTGCTTCAGAAAACTTTTATTTCTTTATTTTTCTTTGATCCATTCATTGTTTAGCAATAAGTTGTTTAATCTCTGTGAGTTTGTGTACTTACTAGACACTTGTTTGATGTTATGTTAAGATTTAGTATATCATCATCAGAATGGATACATGGAATTATCTCATTTTTTAAAAAATATATTAAGTTTTTAATGCCTTAGGATTCTATTCTAGAGAATATTCCATTGTCTGCTGAGTAGAATGTATATTCTGTGGGTTTAGGGTGGAATATTCTTTTAAGTTCATTTGATGTGTGATGTCATTTAATTCTGATGTTTCCCTATATTTTGTTCAAGTGACCTCTGTGTTAAAGTGGTGTGCTGAAATCGCTGTTTTTAGGCTGATATTAATCTGTTTTTTTAAATTTTAGTAGTATGATATTCATTAAATGCTGTTTACTAGAATTTGGCTCATATTTATTTAGTATTATAATGGATTCTTAGTTATTATTTTCCAATGATTATAATGAAATGTTTTTTGTCTTTTACATTTAGTTTTAGTTTGAAGTTTGTACTTCCATATACTAGGAAAACTAAGCATGCTTGCTTCCTGGCCTCATTTGAATGGAGTACTTTCCCCCCATTCTTTTATGTTAAGGTGGTCTATCTTTATTTTATCTATTTACTTAATTAATTTATTAATTTTATATCTCAATCACAATTTCCCCTTCTGCCTAAAGCAAAACTGAATTTCTTATAGACAACAAAAAGATAGGTATTTTTTCTTGATACGTTCTAACAGTCTACATGTTTTGATTAGAGAATTGACACAATTAAAATTCAAAGTTATTATTAAAAAGTCTATGTTGATTGTAGCTATTTGTTGATCTTTTGGGTGTGTGCATGTGTGAGTATGTGTGTGCATGTAATCTTAATTGTGGTTTGGCTTTTACTAATTATAGTTTCATTTATTTTGTTTCTAAAGTGCCTTTGCTGGAATTATTTTTCTCTTAACTTTCAAGTATTGCTTCTAAGATTCCCTTTAGTGGTGTTTTGGTGACCATGAATTTTAAAAAATTGCTTGTCTTATAGAAGTTATTTTTCTCTGACAATTATGACAGGTAATTTGGCTAGATATACTTATCTAGTTTGGCAGTCCTAGTCTTTTGGAATTTGGAGCACATTGATTCAGGCTCTCTGTGTTTCAAAGTTCCCATTGAATTTTGTTGTAATTCTTATGAACTGTCCTTTATATGTGAGTTTTCTTTCTTTCTCACAGCTTTCAAAACACTTTTCTTGTTATACATATTAATGTTTTAACTAGATTATGCCATGGGGAACTTAATTTCTCATTTTGCCTGTTCGTTCTCTGTTCTTCTAGTTTCTGTGTGGATGTATATTTCCTTAATTTGGGTACGTTTTGGTCCACATCATTGATCTGGATTTTTCTCCCTCATCTGTGCCTAGAATTTGAAGATTTGGTCTTTCCATAGTGACTCAAAGCTAATGAAAATTCTTTGTCTTTCTCTGTGTCTTTTTCCTATTTGCTTTTGTTGTCTAAATCCTCTGCTTTATGTTTAAGACTCAACATTCTATCTTCTGCTCCATCCATTCTACTTGTAAGAATTTCCCTTGAATTTTCTAGTGTTTTTTATTGAGTTTTTCAATTCCATCTTCATTTCACCTTGAGTTTCCATTTCTTTACTGAATTCAAGGTTTTAAATCCTAAATTGTCTTCATCATTTTATTCACCTTTCTGTTTTTCTCTTTTTATTATTTTTTATATTTTGACATATAATATAATTACATAATTTCCTCATTCCCCCTTGTCTCTCCAAAATCTTTCATAAACATCTCCTTGCTCTCTTTCAAATCTATGCCCTCTATTTCTTTCTTTAATTTCACATACACATATATATTTTAATATATATCAAAATGAATATATCTAATATCATGCCTTCTTTTTCTTTGGCTCATAGAGTATTTCTGCCTGCTCTTTTGCAATGATCCCTGAGGCTTGGGTATATAATTTTCTTATGTATCAGTTGTGACTGGGTTCCACAAATGTCATTTTACTGGACATGATTTTTTATAATGTTCTGCATTTGTTGGAAAGAGAAATTTCCTTGTTAAAGGATGAGAACTACATTTATCTGTGGACTAATATTTAAGATATAGTTAGGGACTATAATGCAGGCTAAATAAAGTGGTAATTTTAGGGTCTCCTCCAAGGTCCATCTCTTCATTAGCACTGGGTAATTGGCTTGGTTTTCAGTACCATTCATGACTTCCCTCTCCTGCTGAATGGGTCTTAAGTCCAAATAAAGTTGGAAGTTATCCCCAAGGTATGTGTGCCATGGATTTCCTGTGAAAGTTATTGTGTTATTCTGATTATTGCTGTGGTTTATAGGCTTCATAGCTGGGTAGGGTTATTGATTGCTTTACTCCTTTGGACGTTTGCATGACACCTTCTAGTACCATAAAACCTAGTTTTCAGGGGGAGGGTGTCTTCAGTATTGGGAACTTATCTTTTATCTCTTGGATGTAGCCAAGGGTGAGAGCTTACATAACTCTGGCCAACAGCCCAAAAGTGGTTTTCTTTTATGGCTAATATTGGGAGTTTTATTAGATAGTTTATGGCTCTTGGGGGAAGCATCAAGCTGATTTTCAGAGGAAAGAACCTTTATTAAACTGTATGCATATTATTATATAGTTTATGACTCTTGAGGGAAGCATTGAGCTGATGTTCAGATAAGAAAACCTCTATTAAACTATATATGTGTGTTTATACATCTACTTACATATACTATAGATGGTTTTAGCTAGTTGGTATTATGATTCTTTATGACCTTTCAGATATCTCTATTGTTATTTTGCCCTTTTCCTCCTTCTGTATTTCTTTTTTCCCCCTCCTTAACTAGACTTCCCTCTCTCTTGTCCTCTTTCATGTCACTCATACCCTGTTATTCCTCTCTTTCGCCTTTTATCCCCAGAGCAACCCCTTTTTGCTTCCTGAATTCTACTGTTACTCCAGGTTATATATTCACATCTGGAGAGTTGGAGCTAAAACCTCAGCTGAGAAAGAACATATGATGTTTGTGTTTTCTTGGGTACCCTAAGTGACCTTTATTCTCTTTTTGCTAATTCTCCTTAAATTATTTGACCAGGCTCTGTGTGTGTGTGTTCTTTGAATTCCTTCAATTCTTTCATGAAGTTTTTGATCTTTTCAATTCTGTGTCTTGTGATCCATGTTCATAATTCTCATTAGAGAACATTTCTGTAAGATTGAATTTTTTGAGGGAAAATACAATCTTGGTATTTCACATCGTTTCTATTTTTGCATTGAGATCTGGGAATGTGGGTTTCTTCTGTTAGTTCTATGTATGATATGGACACAGCATACTGGGACAGAGTACAGGATGCCGTGTGGGCCAAGTTGGGCCTCAAGTAGGATATGACATTGGTGTAATGAAATCAGGTGGACATGGTGAGCCTGTCTAATGTGAAGGATGTGACTCAGTGTCACAACCTGTAGGCTGTAGAATGTAGAAGTTATGTCAGAAGCCTGGAGAATGATGATTGTGTGAACACAGACTAGGCTGTGGCACTGGATATGGTGGGAGCATTGACTAGGTTCGAGCATTGGGTATCAACCTGAGCTTGATCTCTGGCTTGGTGGTAGTTCAAGGATGAAAGGATTTAGAAAAGCTGATTAGCCTAATTATAAATATGACAAATATAGATGACTATTGATCTATAATTCTCAATACCTATCTAACTTAAAGGCTAAGACAATAAACAACTGTGCAATACATAAGAACAATGACCTTCAAATGTAATCAATGTATAAGTATCTTGATAAGAGGTAGTAGTGTACACTGTAATATGGTAAATATATATGTCAATACATAAACAATGTTTTAAACAGAGGTAGAAGCATACATGCATACAATATTCAATATAATTTAACTTTATATCAATATACAAGAATTGATACCAATATAATTGTCTAAAAACAATAACTCACAAATACCAATATGTTATCCAGATGTTGACGATAAATAACCAGACCAGCTCAAAAACAGCATATACAATTTAATAATTGAAAGAGGGGGGAACTCACACTACAAAGAGTGTAAGGTCCGAAATCCAAAATGGCCCGGCGAGCACCGTGTAGAGAGAGTGTGCACCTTATCTACCCCTGTTTTTGTACCTGGCCTCCAGGCTGCCACACCCTAGCCAGATGTGATTGGCTGAGCTTCCCCATCAACTGAGTTCTTCTGGGTGGTATCCAAAACTGTTGCATCTCAAATCTTACTTTTCAGTTTTTTATTTTACCAAAACTTATTTTTTATGAGCAAACTGGCCCATCGTTTTCACATTGTGAACTAAAGCAAGTGCTTAAGATTTTAACTGAGCAGATAAAATGAACACCAATTTAGCTTTAGTCGCATTGGTGATATGCATTAAAAAAACAAAGTAGGAAGAATAAAGCAAAACCAGATTACATACACAAAGGAGCTACTTAAATTATTCAACAAGAGATACAGATCCAAGACATTGGAGATGGGATTTGAAAGGGTACCCAAATACATAGGTAATATAAAATGCATGCAGGAGTTTCCATATCAGTACACACGATGAATATGTAGGCAAAAGAACAGTTAAAACGGTGTGAGCCCACACTCTTTTATTTACTAATGATAGTATTGGATGCCCAGTTATTAGGTTTCTTCACTAATGTAATAAACTAAATCAAACCGAATTAATAAATCCAGATTTAATAAACACAGCAGAGCAAAGCAACTCCCCGGTGACTCTCAGGAAGGCAGGAGGGAGAACACATGGCAGATCTATGGGTCCTGTCTTAAATAGCCTGTAGTCAGTCTTAAGCAGTTGTAGGGGAGGAGCTGCAGATGGTGGGGCCAGGCAGAGTTGGAATGGGAGAAGCAGAGCTGGGTGTGGCTTCTAAACAATTAGCCTTATAGCCAAGGCAAACTCTTAAAACTTCACCTTGAATCTTTTCATTCAGTCATCAAACAGAAATAATTGTACTTTTTACTTTACAAGTATTTGTAGAGGATTAAACTAGATAATGCAAACTCATTAATATGTCATTAATAAATACAGTAGGTTCCCAACACTGAATTACACTGCAGGCTTTACACAGATAGGGAGGAAGAGGAAATCCTCTAATCTACAACAAATGGGTGGAGAAGAAAGCCCTTTGAAAGCCCAGCCTGAATCTGGAGACTAGGAGACAGGGTATAGTATATCTTGAGGGAAATCCACTGACTTCTTACCTAAGTGGAATGCTTAAATTTTTAAATTATGTTTTTGAGAATTCTGTTCCACTAGTATGTGGAAAAGTCCTTCATCCCTTTACTTTCTCATTCATCAAAAAGACACTGTAATTCTATGTGAAGTGAAATAATCTGTCTCAGAGCATTCTGCAATGTTGTAAATAAAGAAACATTAAGATAAAGAGATAAACCACCTATGAAAGTTGGCAGTGTGAACTGGCTGATGAAACCAGTTGACTGTTACGTACTTTATAAAACTTTAGGATAAATTGCAGGGTCCTGGATCTTAGGGGCTTGGACTAAGTATTACAAACTCCCGAATACCTGTTTTCTCTTCAACAGTATTACTTTGTGGCATAACTCTTTAACATAGTTGTTCTGAGAAAAAAGCCCATGATGAAGCATGGTGAACAGCTCTTCTTGAAGGTAGACTTTGTTCTGTTTTGCCTCTCTAGTGCAACATTCTTTTACATAGAGTAGTTCTCCCCCTAACTTCAGACACGTTTACATTCACAAGGAGCTGTAGCTCATAATTCCTAGCACTTTTACAAAGAAAACAAACAAACTTTCCTTTATCGAATTAAAGATTATCAAAAAAAAGCTCCTTTGGTCTGAATGGAATCATGTGTTTATTAATGAACCACTATTGCCTAGATAATAGACCCTTCCACTGGATGAGCCTGGGTCATATTCTCCTAGTATGTAATATGACCCAATATTGGAAGGCCCTTCAATCACTATAAGAAAAGTAGAGTTCTGTTGTTTAAGAAAAAAATATGAAAGACAAGTGCTACTGTAGTATATCTTAAATTTTACTACTTCCTAATGCATGAGATTACTTGTCTCCAACATTAATAGGAAGTGTGTGGAGCAGTGGCTATAGTTACAACCCTATAGTGTATAGTGATATAGATTATGCCTAGATTTCCCTACTAGGAGAGTAGACTTGCTAAACTAGCTATTTCAGCACAACTGTACTTTCTCTTCACCACTAAGATTATAGCACTCTGGCCCTGATGTTACAGGTGTGGGAGAGCTGACCCTTGAGGGCATGAAAGCAGTAGAACCAGCCTCACTACTCACACATTGCTGAATGAGGTGAATTAGCTGGGGGCAATGTTTAAGAGCCCATCTTAGTGGTGAGGACAGAAGAGAACTTGTGGGTGGACCAACCACACAGATGCATAGGCTCAGAACCAGCGCTGAATTGGCCGGCCCCAACATCTACCCAATCTGTGATCTACTGGAGCGTGTGAAAGAACCTGACCCACAGACCAGAGCTACAGGATCTCCACATTACAGGGCATCAACAGAATATCCAAGAAGGGTCCTAGAGAAAGCCAGCATCAATATTGTGATACAAACCAGAGACGTCAATCCAGACCAATAACTCTTTTAAAGATACATGGGCAAAAGGTTTACTGTGTGACTCACTGTGTCACACTGAAATCCCCCCACACACACTTCTTTT
>NW_026067917.1:13618373-13630836 GCF_014885135.2 Alexandromys fortis
GCAGGGAGGACCTTGGACTTTCCACAGGGCAGGGAACCCTGACTGCTCTTTGGAGTATAGAGGGAGGGGGAGAGGGGTGGGGGGAGGGGGAGGGAAATGGGAGGCTGGGAGGAGGCGGAAACTTTTTTTTTTCTTATTCTCAATAAAAAAAAAGAGAGAAAAAACATCAAACACTCATATCTTTAGATGGGAGAATTACCTCTAAGAGTACTACTTGACTCATAGGCAAGAAGAGAAATCAAGCAAGGTCACTAATCATTTTAGGTGTGCAGCCTTGCAACTTCCTTTATTTTAAGAATATGGGAGTGGATTCCTCTACAAAATGAAGCTGTTTCTGAGTTTTCTCAGAATTACCAACTTGTGGCCAGATGCATAGGGAGAGATTTTTGTCTAATTCACTCCTAGTTGATCGGGGCTAAGGAAATGTTTCAAATTATATATTGACTTTATGGATCAATTTTGCCAGCATTGATTATGTATTTCTGTCTATCTCAATGAAAGAACATTTGATTTATAGAAGTAGAATATTTTCTCATCATCAATTCAGAATAAAATGATAGCAGATGATAAATTATGCTAAACTGTTTCTGCTTTCAGGTTTAGATCATCTCAGGTTGTAACAAATTATAGCCAGCTCATGTTTTAGAATAGACCAAACTTCTTTGTAAATTCATTGTTTGGAACTCAGGGGTATAATTATTCTAGGAAATCATCAAAATACAGCTCACACTCCTCCTTCCTTCCCCAGAGAGTCTCATGTAATTGTGAAACAGTGATTTAATTTCACAGCACTGTCTAAATAGATTGGCACAAAATGGGTACAAATATGAAGTTATTGGCTTAATGTTTTAGAGGCTACAAGTTTATAATTAAGGTGTCAGCAGATCCCTGTTTCCTTGAGAGACTCTTAGAAAGTGACTCCTCACTTGGTGGAGCCTCTGGTAGTTGCTGACTATTCTTGTCTTTGTAATGCATCGTTCTAATCTTACTGTTCTCTTCACATGGTCTCCTCCTTTGTATGTCTACATCTCTGGTCCCATATCCTCTCTCTCTCTCTCTCTCTCTCTCTCTCTCTCTCTCTCTCTCTCTCTCTCTCTCTCTCTCTCTCTCTCTCTCTCCCTCTCTCTCTCTCTCTCTCTCTCTCCCTCCCTCCCTCCCTCCCTCCCTCCATCCCTATCTCCCCCTCTCTTTCTTTCTCCTCCTTTTTTTTCTTGGTGGTACACATTTAATCTCAGCACTCAGGTAGAATGGACAGCTGGATCTCTTAGTTCCAGAACAGACAGAGCTACGCGGAGAAACCTTGCCTCAAAAAAAATCAAGCCAAAAAGAACTACCATATGTTCATCTGATAATGACTGAAAGAACAAAACATGCACATACCATCCTGATTGGGGGTAGCTCAGTGTACAGCACATCCTTAGTCTGTGTGAAATCTTGTCACCAAAACCAAACCCATGACAAGGATGACTGTTTGATCCCATGCTTTTATTAAGTAGCCACAGGCCACCTGATATAGGTGTCTTGATTTCCTGATATTTTAACTTGAAAGGTATTATCAGAACCTTGCAAGGTCCAAAATATGTGCCCCACCTTGTTCCTTTCCACAGACCTGTTCCCAGGGCTCCTCCAGTACGTAGGCTTTGGGATTAGAATATGCTCGAGTCTTCCACCATGCTTCTAATAGCTTTCATTCATATATATTTATATATATATACATATATATATATGGTAAAATATGCTTACCTCCATATCAATATTCTGCACTGATAGAAATATACAATATTACTAGTTAAGAGGTAAAAGCTTATCAAGGACTACATAAGAAGATTATGAAAAAGCCTATTGAAACAAAACAGAAAACTAAGATGACTGAGTCTACAGTGCTTGTTTAGTATGAACAAGATTCTGGGTTTAATGTCTAGCACAAAACAAAAGTGCCTAACAATTACACCCCATACAAGAGAAACATTTCACCCACTGTAACTGGGCCCTAAAGGCTTCCTCTAGAGAGTAGGTGAGAAGGTGCGACATCAATGGACACAGATGCTGGGAATCCAGGGAAAGGGATACTGCAGACTCATTTAACAATGGGTAAAAATTTATATGCCCTCCCAGCTCCCAGGCATTCCAATCTGTTGATATCATGAGGTCACCCCTCATTGGCCAGGTACAATCAGGACCTTTGACAGCACCTGTTGCTAGGCCCTTGAGCGGCATTGTGTCATCACCCCTCATTGGCTAGGCATGATCAGAACCTCTGACAGCATCAGGCAGATTCCAGGTGGACTACTCTTGGCCTTAACTTCCTGCATTTCCATCCTTTTTATTTACTGCACGGGTACTCAGTGGGAGCCACTATGGCTCTGATTTCTAACCTGTGACATTCAGTGCCACTACCCCCTTCTTGAGTTGCTTCTCAGAAATTGGTTTAGGTTCCTTATTGTCTTAGTGTTCTATTGATGTGAAGAGACAACATGACCAAGAAAGCCTGTATAAAAGAAAGCATTCAAATGGGCCTTGCATAATGTAGGAAGTCCTTCTGTCTATGTGTTGCTTTTATTGGTTAATGAATAAAAAATCTGCATTGGCTTGTGATAGGACAGAGTAGAGGTAGGCGGGGAAAACTAAACTGAATGCTGGGAGAAAGAAGGTGGAGTCGAGAGACGTCATGTAGCCATAGCCACCAGAGGGGAAAGACGCGAGCTGCCGGCTGGAACCTTGCCAGTAGGTTATGAGCCTTGTGGTAAAATATAAAGTAATAGAAATGGGTTAATTTAATGCACACGAGCTAGCCAATAAGAATCTAGAGCTAAGAGGCCAAGCAGTGCTTTAATTAATATAGTTTCTGTGTGGTGATTTTGAAAATCTGTGTAGCCGGGAAATGAACAAGTAGCCTCTTACTACACTTGCTTATATTTTCTGAGGTTTAGTCCATTTTCTTCATGGCAGAGAACATGGTAGCACATAGGCAGACATAGTGCTTGAGTAGAAGCTGAGAGTTCTACATTCAGATCTGCAGGCAGCAGGAGAAAAGAGGTGCTGGGACTGGCTTAGGCTTTTGACATCCCAAAGTCCACCCCTAGTGACTTAGTTCCTTTAACACGAGGCTATGGCTACTCCTATAATACCATACCTAATCCCTCACAAGTAGTGCTACTCCCTGATGACTAAGGCCTATTGGAGGCCATTCTTATTCAAACCACCACAATTAACTAATGACTATATATTCTATTTAGATTTCTATAAGTTTACTGCTGAAACCTCTTGAAACGCTGATGAAACTTTCTTAAGCCTTGATGATATTCCCTGTTTTCAGACATGCACACACATACTACAGACGCAGAAAGACACACATACATGTGCACACTATGTGGTAGGTGGCTGTGTGATGAGTGAATATTTTTTATTAAGATTAGAACAAATGAATTTGCGTTTCTTTTAGTCAGGTTATCAAACAAGTGGGATTATCTTGACAAATGTTGCCATTGAACTATTATGCCTTGTGTTACTCAGCAAAACCTGACAGTGTGTAGTTGTCTATGTTGGTGATCTAATGTGCTAAAACTATGTTGGGGATATCAACAAAGAGAGATTAAATTAAATTTCTGCCTTTAAGGAACTTACTGTTTGCAACTTTTTACTTTAGGGAACGTTAGAGATGCCTGAGAAAGTTTCTCCCACCCTGGTCCCAGCACCTTCTTCCTCATTGTACCATACATAAGTGGTGACTCTGGCAGCAGAATGATGGCCCTGACAGCACTTTGTTTCCTGAGTCCAAGGGATCTACCTCCTGAATAATAAAATGCTATATGCAAATCCTTCTTCTGTTTTCGTAACTGAGCTGTGTGCTTAGGGCTGTGTTAAGATCCTTGACTTCACACTGTTTCCTTAATAACAATTTTAGAAAAGAGTGAAGGACTTTTAGAACACTCTAAAATCTCTCTTCATTAAAATTATACCTAATTCTATAAAGTGGTTTGACAACTAATGTTAAAAGTAATAAATTATAAATATTCTAACAAATAAAATTTAAAACTTCAGTATTTTAACACTGCCTCATGATGTATTACAAAATTAATGCACATTACAATCTATGGCAAATTCTACACTTTTCATCATGGCTTCAGTGTGGTTGACATCCATGGTTCACGTCATGGCTGAGAGAGGACGTGCAGATTTCTTTATGTAAATAAGACTTGTTCGCCCTAGGAGATGTGAGAATGGCCCTCTTGAATTACTATTTAGCTAAGGTCTCAGACTGTTGCTTGGGCCGCAC
Organism: Alexandromys fortis; assembly: GCF_014885135.2. NCBI lineage: Eukaryota > Metazoa > Chordata > Mammalia > Rodentia > Cricetidae > Alexandromys > Alexandromys fortis. The sequence continues at coordinate 13,622,650 of NW_026067917.1, forward strand.
AGTCTTGACCTCACAGAGAAGGTGTTGAATAAACGGGCAGATGGTAAATCTTTTTATTCCTCTCCTTTCTCTTTCCTAGAACTTTGCTGATAGTGTTGATTGGAAATTGGTTGTTTTCCTGTCTAGGAGAGATGAAAAAGATGGTTTTGCTGACTTGAGAAAACTATCTAAAATACAATTCCTTTCATTATGTGATGATATATAAGAAATATTTTACGAATAAACACACATTAATATGTCGATTGAGACAAATTTGTACACATCACATTTATATTTATTATACAGAACACTAATAGCTGTTAAAAAAAATAAAGTTTTCACCTGAGTTATTGGTATGTTTTCCACTGTGAGTGAGAATTTCTGGAAAGAAGGCTGATTGTCTGACTGAAGCTACACTGATGTGGAGAGAGGCTGGGATGCTGCAGTTCCAAAGCCTCATTACTTGTTACCTTGGCATATCTTCATCCTTCCAGATAGCCATTTTCTACCCACTCCTGTGTTGGGGGTAGCATCCTGTGGTTAACAGATGAAAACCTTTTGTAATGTATTAACTTAGCAGACTACTAGCTTCCATCAATCCCAAAGGTAAGCATGGCACGAGGGAACATCTGAGGCCTGTAGCTGAGGTATCTCTGCTTTGCTGGACTCCACCTCTCTGCTGTTTGCAACAGTGTCTTGATTCGTGAGTTTCTTTGCTCAATAACATTAAACTCTTCATGAAAATGATACAATCTAGGGGTCTTGATCTGGTTAGTTTTCTCCACCAATCAAAAAATTAAAAGGCAGGAAAAGCCGTGGGTGCAGCAATAGCAGCAGGGGAATCTAGAACAGCTGAACAGCAATAGACAGAATCAGCAGCTGAAGATGTTTAGTGTGGGTGAAGAAACACATGCAACAGACAACCCAGAGAAAATGACCCTCTTCAGGTTAGGGACAGGGGGCTATGGGAGACTAAAGCAGAAAAAAAAAGGAAAAAAAAAAACCAAACAATTTAGTTTCTTCTTGAGGATTTTAAGTCTGAAGAATGTTCCCTAACTGAGGGCTGGTCAGAGATTGGTCCACAACAGTTGTATAAACATGTCTTAATCTGGCCTCAAACTTGCTGAGCTAGTCCACAAGTTTTGAAGGCCTATTGGTGAGAAAAGAAAATTACCCTACAAAGCCTTTGCTTCAATCTGTCAGCTTTTGTCTCCAGTAAGGAGGGTGGGAGGGAAGGAAGCAGCCTTCTTGGAAGCTCACCATCTTTACTGCCTAGTCATGTGAAACCCCTCTCCCTCTCTGTCTGCCAACCGGGTACTCCAGACACTCAGAATTGCTTCCTCGTTGGAAGATGGAATTTGGGGAAGTCCAAAATTGTGTTCCTGAGCTCAGGTCACTCTGGTTTTGACTTAAAGATAAACTGTCTCCCTCACCTTTGAGATGAGAGTTGTTTTACATTGTTTAAGAAATAGTTGGTATAAGTCTTTTTATCAATTACTATAAAACGCGTTGAGGATAAAGGATTAAAATATTTTTATCTTCTCCATCTTGTAAAATTTTCATTTTGAAATGTTTTTATCCTTCCTTCTCAGTGTGACATTGGTAAATACAAAGTCTGAGGGCTCTACTCTAGGAATTTGATGGCCTTGAACGATGGCCTTCCCTCCCCTCCTTCATTTCCTATGGGACACATCTTCCTAGAGGAGCCAATTGAAAAAGACTGTGAGGCTATAGTCCAGGTAATGGGGTAAAAACAGCTACCACCTGAGCTAGAATAAATGAAAGCACTCTTGTCACCATGGTATGTTTGCTCTTCTGAGCTAAAGATTAAAATATGCCTAGTTCAGAACGTTTCAGTTGGCATGCCTCTTTCTTGGCAACCTTGAACTTATTTCTAACAACTAACAACACAGAACCAACTTTGTCTCTAAATACAGAGCAGATACAAATTTTTGACAGAATATACTGCACAAGTGTGGAAGGACAACGATTCCTATTTTGAGAAGATTGAAGGGTAAATGGCTCTCATGTTAATGCATTGTCATAATGCAAGGATTAAACAATTCTGTTCCTTTCAAAATCTGTTTTTTATTTCTTTGTTGATAAATTATACATCTAATTCATTATATGTTTCTTCTTGTAAAGCTCTTGGATAGATAACAATCCCCTGAAGAAGTTTTCCTCAACTACTGTTTTCAGGAAAATATTCTCAATACTCACTTCCTAGATCTTAGAAATATTTTCAAGAGGTTGCAAAATTAGTTTTCCCTTCAACTTTACACATACTAATGAGGAGACTTGCTAGAACTACAGATACAAAAAGTGTTTCAATGCCAGTTGGTGATTTCACAATTTAAGATTAAGGTTTATGGTATAGAAAAAAAATGCCTCAGTTACTCAGGTGTTTCATGAGCGCTGTTTTTCAAGTGTTAAACTGTAAAACTATTTCATATTACATAAAGATCCAGTAATTTTATCTCACTGACTTAGAGAATGGATAAAAAAATAAATCCCCAATTCTCCAGAGTTATTTCTTTAGAAATGAAGAAAATACCTTATGATATTAAAAACATTCATGTTCTTAATTTTCAAGCACTTATAAAATATACTCATAATATTCCCAGATTTTCCTCTAACCTGTGTGTGTGTGTGTGTGTGTGTGTGTGTGTGTGTGTTTAGCTATACTTTTACTGCAGTGAACAAACACCACTATCAAAAGCAGTTTGGGGAAAAAAGGGCTTCTGTCAAATTACAGTTTATAGTTCATTATGGGGGAAAGGCAGGCAGGAATCCAAAGTCGCAACCTGGAGGCAGGAATTTAAGCAGAGGCTAGGAAGAAACACTAATTGCTGGCTTCCTCTACATGGTTTGCTCAGCCTGATTTCTTACCTTTTTACTGACCACCTGCCCAGGGGCAGAACCATAATCAAGAAAGTACCCTTGATTGATTGCAGGCAAAAAAGTGCCTTGCCTTCAGGTAGTTTGACAGAAGCATTTTCCCCAATTATCATTGTTTTTTACCAGATAACTCTAGTTTGTTTCAATTTAAAAAACAACAACAGCCACAAGACCAAACCAGGACACTCTCTGGAATACACTGAATTCACTTGGGTGAAATAAAAGATCCCACTTTCCACTTCCAAACCCATGCTAGCTGGAAGCTCACTTTCTTTGTTAATGTTTAAAAAGTTAACAAGAGCAGCCTTTTGTTTTGTTTTCTAAAAACGTCTCAGCCCCACAGTGATGATTTTAAATAATTAGAGAAAGACAAAGGTAATGATTTGACTGGGAACTGCCATTACTCTTATGATTGTTATTGGTATCTTTCTGATAACTTGAATCAAATCATGTTTCCTGTTGCCCGTCATTGTGTCCTGGTACTTCAGTGTGCCCCAAAGTTAGGAAAATATTTGACCTATTTCAGTTTCTATATTGTACTTATAAAAGCTCTGGCTCTTCAAAATAACTTTGAAAAAGTTATCTATAGTTTTAGGGATAAAATGCAGACACTACAACTTTCTCCCCTCCTTTCTTTCTCTCCCTTTTCTTCTTCTTTCCCCTAGTTACAGGCAGTAATACAAAAAAAAATTTAACTTTTTCCTTTGGCAATTGTTGTGTCAACTTGACAAAACAGCAGCATGCAGGACAGATCTCTTTGAAAGGGACTGTGAGCTCTGTTCTCCAAGCAAATAACATGTAAAAAGAAACAGCAGGCAAGGAATACATGAGAAGAAGGAAAAGACAGGATGAGAGAGGTGGTAAAGATCTAGTAAAGGCTTGAAAAAGTAGAAGGTACTTACTCTATTACCAGTTTGTTTGCTTGTTTCCTTCTTTAACAAACTTCCCTAGGCACTCTAGAATAAAAAGATACTTGGTACTCATAATTCCTGAGGTTCAAGGTCCAAACTTCATGGTGCGCTGGGGAGACACCATGTAATAATGAGAGCAAGCATTTTTATGCATCTTAGATATCTTGAATTTTAATCCAAGAGCATTTAATTTGTCTCTACCCTAGTTGTGATGGTTGCACCAAGCAACCCCAATCGCCTTTGTACTCATTGACCCTTGCACTGAATTACTAAAAGATGAGCTCCTAACAGCCTACATCCTCCACAGAACTGTGGTACTTCTGTGAAAGAAGCATGAATGAATGCTGTGATGGCTGTGAGGTAATTAACTTCTCACTCTGACTTTTGTGAACCTGCTTATTGTTGTGTAACTTGGGGTGAGAGAAGCAGAGGGTTGTAAAAGTTCTCAATCAGCCTCAAATTCCATAGAAATGAGATAATAGTGGCCCCTACCTTTAAGGACCCTTCCCCTAGTCTCTTCTGGGTGGTATGCCTTTGGTTTGGCTTTAAGGCTGTTGCCATGATAGCAGTAATTAATAAATTAATTTAATTATAATTTGAATTGTGGTGAGTCTGTGGTCTTTATCTGTGGCCTTGAACTCTGTAATACAGTGATGTTATCTCTACATCTAAACATAGTAGGATTAAAGTTCTACTCTTTTAATAGCATCTACAGGTAACTTTAGGGATTAAACTCATGTAATTCCAGGGTACAAATCATAATCAAACTATTATATCTGACAATCTTTCAAATTTAGTTTGCTCAGACTGACCAAACCAGTCAGTAACATGAACTTTGACTCTTGAGAGATATCTATTTACTACTTTGAAAAATACTTTTCTTTGGATTTTTAAAAGATTAAATTAAATTTATTTTGGCCTCTTGGTCTCCAGACTTACTCCTGACCTTCTATAACCCCTTTCTTCTTTTCCTCTCTTACTCACCAGACTTATGGCTCAGTTCAGTCTGCTAGCCATGTTAAGTCTGAATTCTCAGCCTGAAGCATTGCCTCTTGCTCGATTCCCCCTTATATCCACAAGAAACCATCTCTCAGCTGATACCTAGGAGCAGTCATGTACTCAAGTTTTTTTTTTCATTCACCTGGTGCTGAAACTGTTATGCCCAAATCTGCAAAGTCCCTCAAAAGCCAACAAGGAGACGGAGTCCCGAATGTAAAAGCAAAGTGCCTTTATTTTATGCAAGTTTGCAAACTCGGTCTCTCCGTGGTGCAGGAGAATTGTCTGTAATCTGTCAATCATGTTTTAAATAAACACTGATTGGCCAGGCAGGAAATATAGGCGGGAAAACCAGACAGGAAGTAGAAATGATCTAATGAGAACAGGAGAATTCTGGGAAGAAGGAAGTTGATTCCTCCCACTCCTGCCCAGATCACCTAAGCAGCAGGATGTGATCAGCCCCACTGAAAAAGGTACTGAGCCACATGGCTAACATATATCAGAAAAATGGGTTAATCAAGATGTGAGAGTTAGCCAGTAAGAGGCTAGAGCTAAGGGGCCAATCATCTTATAATTTATGGAGACCTATGTGTGATTTTCTTTGGGGTTAAACAGTTGTGAGGTACCAGGCAGGACAAAAACCACCACAACAAGCAGGCCCCCCTTCATGTTACATCTCTGCAGGTCCAACATATTGGAATAAAGGGAGAGTCCCAAGCTCAGTTAGAGTTGGGTTTTTATAGTAATTAAGGTGGGAGTGAGGGGTTTCTGATGTTCATGACCCCTGATTGGCTAAAATATGTCTAGGGGTGTCCTGGTGGGTGTGTACTGGTAGGTTGATTTTATCTACAGTGGCTGGAATGTTAGGCATTTCCTTTGGATGGTCTGTTCTTGGATGGTGCTCAGGTAAGCTTAGTTTATGGTCCTTTCTGCAACGAGGTATTGCTTCAGGGTAAACTACTGAGATTCAGGCTTCCATTAACTTATTGATGGCTGAGTCTTACTCTGGCAGGTGATAATTGTTGGAAGTAAAGAACTTTCTTTGGGTGATTTGTTCATATTTAGCATATCATGACTGGCTCCTACAAAACCATGGAATGGATGTTAGCATTAAGGTATTATGCTGGCCTACCCGTGAGAATTTAGCAAAATATATCACCAACTACAACCACTCCCTAAGCACATGCACTTGCTAGCATTTCAGGCATAAGGCTAGCCCACTTCAGTGTCTTGCACAGTCTCTGTGGGCATGGAGTAAGCCCCTTTAAAAAAGCGAGCTCTTCCTGTTCCCCCTTCCTTTTCTTGTCTCTCCTCTGAAGTGGCAGGCAGGCCTTTTGCACCTCTCCCTTCCAACCCCTCTCCCGTTTTCACCAATAGACCCCCAACATGAGAGTTTGTTAAAAGGTGCCACTCGTCCTTGTCACTGCTAAACTACAACATTTGGCACTGTTTCTAAATTATAACAATTATCATATATGAGTTCTCATCCAAGGGACTCATCCTCTGAACCAAGATGCTGATTTTACTTTCTGAAGGTATATATAGATCATTTGTTTCTGCTGGCTTCTGTCACCCACTTTTTCTCTCCAGCTGCTCTAAACATTTACCTATCCTTACCTACTCAGTATGTGTCCTCTCTCTGGCTCCTGGAGCCTCTTTGGTGCTAGAGAGCACTCACTACGTGGCAGGTCTCCCTATCCACACCCTCTGGAGCTTACAGAAACTCCCTCTTGTGTAAGTTATTTTGTGACCCTTTCTCCCTTCCTCCACAGACTCAGAAACTTTATTAAATTCTTGTTGTCGTACTGCAAATGGCTTGGCCTGAGTAAAACTCATGGCCAAAAAATGGTACACTTGATTTTCAGAATCTCTTTTATGGTAACAACTTCTGTCACTGTGCAAACAAATGATCTCCAAATCTTTTATGTCTAAACTTGCTCTGACCTACACTTCCAAAGCTTTCTTAGCTCTAAGGTTTTTCAGCTCTTGAAAATTTTTCATATCTTTGATTTATCTGACTCTACTTTCAGAAACTCTTTTAAGGCATTATTTAAACACTTTTTTATCTTGGGGTTTTTAAGATCTCCTTCGGTGTGGATGGAATATCTGTAAAATCTGTAGCAAAAAGTTAGTTTAAAACCTGTAGTAAAGGGCTTATAGTTTTAAAAAATCTACATATGGATAATCTAAACTCCAGGATGCTTTTTTTTTATCTTTTTTTAAACCCATAAAGTCTAATTTATATTGCCCATAACTCTTTTGGATATGGGTGATGGAAGGACAGTGATGAACCTAGCAGGACCTACGTTAAAGAAAACTGCTCTTGTTCATTTTTCCTTAGTAGAAATGTTCTGTCCATTTTTTTTCTTTTCTGTTAAACTTTGATTGCATTCAGGCTTGTGTGTCAGCCTTGTGTGCTAATATTGCCAGTTTAATTTTGCTTCCATTCCTGCACTTTGGTGATGCCTTGTTCAGTTTCTTGGGAATTGCAGCAGACTCATTGGGCTACATTTAGTACAGGAACCACACGTGTGTGTTAAAGGACACAGTCTAGTGATGCCATTCTCCTTTGTAGAGTAAAAACTACCTCTAGATGTGGTAAGCTTTTACTGTCCCTTAAAACAGGAGCCACAAGTACCTTCTGATGCAAACTGTAACTTCTCCAGCATTTTCAGTGTCTTTCTGACTCCCTGGACTTCTGAAAGTTTTCATGTTTGTAGTCTTGTTACGAATCCTTTGTCAGAGCCTTGTTTTCCACCTGCTTTGTTACCCACTGTTTCCTGAAGACTGCTACTGTAAATGCCACTCTGAACATCTTTAAGCTGCCTCCTCCTTGGTTTTTCAAGGGGAAGGCCATCTGTAAAATGTGCTGGTTAAATCTGTGGCTGTGGCTTTCTGTTCCTGCCAGCCTTCTTCATCACCCCCAGCCTGTCTGTGCTCTGCTGACCATTTTTCTCTCCAGATCTGTTCCAGCCAGTGTCCTCCCTTCCTCATACCTTCATTCTGCCTCAGTGGTCAAGGGCAGAGCTCACTGTGGCCTTACCTACTACTTTGCAGTAACTCTTCTCATCTTTCCTCCAAGTACCACTCCACCTCAGGATGTTCAGAGCCTGAGCGGTCTCAGTGTCGCTGTGCTGTCCCAGGTCACACATCTCTCCTTCTAGATTTGGGATGCAGTTAAGAAAGCATTAAGTTAACTGAGAACAGATGAGATGCTTTTGAAGAACAAACTATTCCTTACCCAGGTTTGTAGCTTACAGTAACTGTTCAAGTTCACAGCTTTATTAAAATGAACTTTGACTTTTTTAAATGTTTATATCTTCTTTTGGTTCTTTTGTTTTATTTTGATAAGAATTGAAATAACTAGACTATAAGTCATTTTCCGGTTTTCTTTTTTTTTTTA
>NW_026067917.1:13630919-13680771 GCF_014885135.2 Alexandromys fortis
AAAAAAAAAAAAAAAAAGAAAAAAAAAAAAAAGAAAACTGCTCTTTCCCAATAACCATCAAATGCCCATAGCTGGGAGAGAGACTTCATGCCTCCCTCCATGGTGTGATTTTTTTTTTTCTGGTTTCAGCTTATGTAGGTACTGTGTCGGCTGACATAGTATCACTAGGTTGTGTCTTGCAAACACTGTTTCCTTGCAGTCATATACCACCTTTGGCTTTTATAATCTTTCCAGTCCTACATCCATGATGATCACTGAAGCTTGTGGGGAGAGAATACACCCATATATATTTATGGATTATTGTGATGGAACTCAGGACCACCTGCTTGTGTGACAAACACTTTACTTACCGATCTACCTCTCCAGTCCCTCAGGGAACCATTTAAACAATTAAAATTAGATTGTCTTTGAAGATAAATAGTAATTAATGATAAGACTTTCAATTCAAAATGTATTCTGTTAAGATTCATAGAATATATTCATATTATTAAAATTAATATGCTACTGAGATTTGAGTTTTCAAGTGTTTGTGGGTGGGGTAAATCCTTACAGCTCACTTAGCCTTGCTGAACCGAGAGACATATTCAAGCTTCTGAACTCCTAGTTTTGTCGGTTCTTTCTCCTGGGTGTAATATTCTTAGAATCTCTTTTCTCACATTGTCACAAGTTCATTGACTTGTTTTAGTATCTTTGGACATTGATGGAGACAGATCATGAAATCATGAATTCCTTTTCTCCAGTTGTAATTTTCCATAGCTACAATCACGAATTGCTAACTCAGCAAAGGTATTATTGGGGACATTATGAATGAAGGCCATGACTGTTAAAATGTGTAAACCCTGAACCTATTCTATGTCTCGTGATAGCAGATGCTAGAGGATTTTGAATGAGTTAGTGCATGCAGTTAAGAAAGTATGATTAGCAAGAATATATTCACTCATATATATGTGGAGAGTACTTACGAATCACAAGGGTAAAGGTCATTTGAAATGCATATCTCAGGAAAATTGGACACAATCTACTATCTGTTCTCTCCCTTGTCTTTCCCCAAGGCTATAATACAAGAGAACATTTAAACGTTCCTTCTTTTTCTAAAGTAATTTTAGTGATTCACTATCTACTTATGTAAAATTGAACAGTTCTAAAGAAATGACAGGTTTGCTGTAATTTTAAAAGCTATGCTGCTAATGAACTATTTTGAATATATTAACTGTATTTTAAAGAACTATTAGAACACCCACACATCAAATAATTTCTCCTACAAGTACACATTGCACATTTCTTGCATTATTGAAATTTTAAGTTTACAACTGAGTTGTTATTAGTAAAGAAGTTCACTATACTATACTATGGAATTAAGAGTGGATGTGATCCTGCCACTAAATCTACACTCAGAAGACTGGTATCTATTAGAGTCTCAACCCTGACTCATGGGTAAAAAATGGAGAGAACTAGAGTTTGAACAGCAAACCAAGGAATCAGAAAACATCCTTGTGACTAGTAGTGGGTTTATCAATAAGCAATATGCAATAATAAGATTTAATTCAGTATTTCCTTAGATGATAAATATGGGGCCAGGAAGGAAGACTCTAGAATGAGTGGCTCACAGAAGAGGAACTGGAATAAACATGCTGGATGAAAAAGTCCTCAGGAAAATTGGAAAGGGCTAGATATAAACCAACATCGAAAATATTACAGGAGAATAAAAAGACTATAGAATGAAGCTGAAATTATTTTTATCTCACAGTAACAACTGAATTTGTCAAATATGCTCACTGGGAGCACAAATGTGGGAGTAAGCAAACAATTTATGATTGGATTTAAAACTGCTGCACTAGGGGCAACACATGCCTTGCATCGTTTCCTCATTCAAAACCTGTAGTTGGTTGTCATGGACCTCAGGTGATTAACCTGGTACGATTATTTTGCTAAGTGGACACAGCAATAAACATCCCCCTATGTCTTTACTTTTACAACTATAGATTAGTGCATGTCCCAACTGTCATTAGAAAAGTCTTCTTTTTGCAGTAGATGACAGTACAGAGATCAGTAACAAACTAAAATTCAGAATAAGAGACTGAGTGTGTGCTCTGCTTTAAATGGGATGTTGGTACCATACTCTCTCTTCTCAAGATTCAGGGATCATTATGAAAGAAGAGGGCATTACAAGAGCCAGAAGGAATGGATATGTGTAGCGAAATAGTATTTGCTGAACACAACAGCACAGTTATTAACATGAAATTACATGGCTGGAATGCATGGATAAGAACTGTGCAAGATTAAGCTAACCCAAATTGTAGGATGGGTCAAGGAGGGGCTCACGAAATCCCAACCCTAGCTGATGAGCTATTAGAAATTTATGGGTTCAGAGGAGGTAGGGTCAGTTTATTTTAGGGATAAGTCCCCAAGACTACCCATGCTCCAGTAGAAGATACTATACTCATGCACATACTGGAAATCTTAAGTGAATCAGTGTTGTTGTCATTGCTGTTGTTGTTGAAATCACTTTAAGTTGGGAACAAAGAGTAGTGATAGAGAGAGGGGAGGAACTGTATGTAAATGGTTTACATTAGAACACTGAATTTTTTTCCATGTCAAATTTATATGGTCTGTATGTAGTAGATCATTAGGGTGATTTTAGCTCATATATTTGCATAAGACATATGAAAACTTTTCAAAGCAAACCATTTTGTTCACATTCTACTTAAATCAGGTATCTTATTTGTTAGTAGATTAAGGCCATTCATCTGCAATAAAGATTCTAAATCAGAGGTTGACAAAACAGGCAAGTATCTGATTATGTTTCTGGACTTATTCAATGGCTAATCAAAACTAATCTTTTCTTGATTACATTTCAGAAGGGTAACACTTCAGTTTTGCATCAGTAAATCATGAAACCAAAAAAAATCTATTAAAATATTTCATCATCTTTATAGCATCTACCCATAGTTACACCCACATAGATATTACTGAATGGCAAGAAGAATAGGGGCAAAGATACTTTTGAGAGGATTTTAATTTTAATATTAGTTAAATTAAAGCTGGATAGATAGAGCTACTAGTATATTAAAGTGGGTTAGTGTAAGTTGACACTCCTTTTTAATATATAGAATGGTGTTTATTACTGGCTGTGCTGATGTTCTCACTTTTGCTTTGTAAAAATAATTTTCTGAAAAGTTTCTATTTGGGGAGGTATAAATTCATGTAATGGGCATTTCAAACAAAACAAGGAAGCAATCGTGTTTCATGGGTTAGCCTATAACCACATTAGCTGTCTGAAGTTTATGAAAATTTTAATGTGTATATTATTCTGTATATCTAAATATCATTGCAAAAGAAATAATAAGTGTAAAAGTGTAATGTATTTTGACACTGGATCAAATGGTAAATGGGTATTCTTTTCATAATAGTCTTCATTTTTGAAACTTTTATACATTCATGCTTTGGTTATATTACATATGGACTTTCATATTGCTAGATAGTCAAAGGATTTCTTTTTGAAATTTTCTAATGATCTCTTTAAGTATCTACTGATTAGGATTCACAAATATGCTTCAAGTCAGGACTTTTCTTTCTTTCAGTTAACTCATACAGTTTTGAAACATGATAGGACTCATTTCACATTTTCTGAATGAATGAATGAATGAATGAATATACAAAATCTCCAGGCCAAATTTATTGAAATAAATCAAATAAGAAAAAACAATTCAGATTCTCAGTACTTCAGTCTGGATGTTAAAATGGATCTAAAAATGTTGACTAATTCCTGAACCAAGGCAGGATATAAATATGTATGAAGTAAAGATTATATGAAAGAGTGGCCTTATAAATCTCAGGTTTTAATGTCAAGGAGTAAATTTTGGTTTATGCCTAACAACATCATCACAGAGAAAAAATATTCTGCCTTTATAAAAGTTCAAATGACATAAATTTTAAAGAATATTTCTTGTACTTTAATGTATCTATTACTTCATAGGCAAAGGGGCTAATGCTGAGACTTCACAAACCAAGACTTTGAAGAGCCTAATGATCCCTAATGACTGTATAAGAGAAAAATTTTGAGCAGAAAGCTCTTACAGCCAGCAAAAGTACTTTCCGATTTACATGTATTAGTTTCTTGAAAAAATTAAGAACCATACTTTATATACAGCAAAAGCTTCCATATTAAATAAACCTATACTTGACTCCTTTTATTTATGTGTAAACAGAAAAAAAGAGGGAAAAATTTTCATCTTTAAAAACCCTTACTCAAGAACAATTATTAAAAAAAAAACTTCCCTCCAAATGGGCCAACAAGATAAATATATTCTGTGACTAATCATATCTATGTCTATTTCCTATGACACTAATGCTCAATGAAACCAAAACAGACACCTAATTTCACAATGACTACCTCAAAGGAATGACCCATGTGAGTTTTGGGTGATTATAAAAATGTTTCTGGCTATTTCAATTACGCATGAAGTTTAGTGTAAATGTCCGCCACAAAAAGAAATAAAAGAGACTTGTTAAAACAGAGGCAGGCGGATCTCTGTGAGTTCGAGACCAGCCTGGTCTACAGAACTAGTTCCAGGACAGGCTCCAAAGCCACAGAGAAACCCTGTCTCGAAAAAAAACCAAAAAAAAAAAAAAAACAGACTCAGTGTAATCCCAGAGATTATCAGGGACTACTTTGAAAACTTATGTTTCTATCAAGATGAATAGCATAGAATAAATAAATTCCTATACCTATTGAAGTTAAAGCATAATGATATAAACAACCCAAACAGATGCATGACGAGAAATGAGATTGATGTAGTAGTCCAAAGACTTTCCATGAAAGGAAAAGTGAAGAACTGGATAGATTGCTAAATTTTGCCAAACTTTCACAAGGGTAATCTAATATTGACACATCCCTAAACATTAAATAAAATAGAAAATCAAAGAACTCTGCCAAACTCATTTTGTAATACAAGTGTAACTCAGATACCAAAACCAGAAAAAGACACAACAGTAACAAAAACAAGCAACACCACAGGCCCCACTTCCCCCCAGAGTTGTCCCTAGCACTGCAACAGAACATCAGTTGCAGGCTTCCTTCACGCATGTCCACATCTCCTGTGCATCCCAGACGATTGCCTCCTAATGCCCTTTCCCTCACTCATCACTGTATCCTAGCCCCCAACTCTAGCTGGCATCCCCAAATAAACCACAGGCCATGCCTGCCAGAAAACCAGGAAAACCATCCACAGATATCTCTCACTCTCACCCTAGACCTAATTCCCCAGTCTCCACCCTATGCCTGCAACAGAATACCATCTACAGCCCTCCCTCATCCCTGCCTACATCTCCTGTGGACCCCACAAACCATCCCCTTCAAACCTCCCTCCATCCACATGTTACTTAGTTTCAAACCCCTACTCCAGCAGGCATTCCCTGCTAACCCAAGCCACTACTCCCAGGGCAATAAGCAGGCTTACTGCTCTTGAGATCCAGTCTCCCCTGTCTCACCCCAAGCTCTCTAGCTGGAAAACTGCTCTAATCTCCCTTTCCTTTTTGGTTTCATCCCCAGCAGATTGTTCCCCATGAACATACCACCTGAACATGCCAGGAAAACACACAACCATCACAGTCTCCAAAATCCAGAGAGGAAACAGAAGATACCCAACAAAGACAAATCCAAAAATCAAAACCTAGCTTTTAATCATCCCAAACCTTGATGCCTAGATGCAAGCATTAAAAAAAAGAAAGAAATTTACATCTCAGGGCAGCATGTCTCAACTAGAGACCAGCTGTCCTATCACTGCAGACCCTGATTATCCCAACATAGCTGAAACACAAAAACAAGACCTTAAGACATTTATAAATATTATAGAGATCCTTCAAGAGGAAATAACTAAATATCTTTTTATAAATCCAGAAAAATGCAAAAAAAAATGTAGGAAAATAAATAAATCTTTTCAAGGCATAAAATTGAAAATAGAATCAACAAGTAAAACACAAACTGAGAGAATTCTAAAAATGAAAAAATTAGGAATCTAAAGAAGAACTACAGAGGCAAACTTCATAACAATATACAAGATATGTAAGAGAGAATCTCGGGCTTTGGAGATATGATAAAAGAAATGGATACAACTGTCAAAAATTGTTAAATCTAAAATCTCCTGATACAAAACATCCTGGAAATCTGGGAACATATGAAAAGACATAAGAGTAGTAGGTATAGAGGGAGAAAAGAACCCAGTTCAAAGGTCACCACCACTAGCAGCAGTATCAGCACCATCACCCTGAACAACAAAATAACAGGATCAATATTCATAGGTCATTGATATCTCTCAATACCAATGGTCTCAATTCCCCAATAAAGGAACAAAAACTAATAGAATGCAAAAACATAATCTATCCCTCTGCTGCCTACAAGAAAAACACCTCAACAATAAGAATAGATATTACCTTGGGGTAAAGGTTGGAAAAGGGTATTCTAAGCAAGCTGGCATAGCCATTTTAATGTCTAATAAAGGAGACTTCAAACCAAAACTAATCAAAAAGGGTAACTAAAGACACTACATATTCATCAAAGGAAAAATGCACTAATAGGACATTTCAGAATATCTATGCCCCAAACAAAGGGCACCCAAGTTTGTAAAATAAACACAACCACAATTTAAATCACGTATTGCCCATGACACACTTCTAGTAGGTTGCTTCAATACCCGACTCTTATCATCCAGACAAAAACGAAACAGGGAAACACTGAAGCTAACTGAAGTTTTAAACCTAATGGACCTAACAAATATTTATAGATTATTTCACTCAAATGCTAAAGAACACTTCATGGAACTTTCTCTAAAATTGACCACATACTAGGGCACAAAGCAAGTCTTGACAGATATAAAAAAAATTGAAATACCTTACTGCATTCAATCAGACCACCATGGATTAAAGCTGAATACTAATAACGATAGAAACAACAGAACACTTACAAATTCATGGAACTTGAACAACTCTCTACTGGATGAAAAAATGGGTCAAGATGGAAATAAAGAAATCAAAGACTATCTAGAATTCAATGAAAATGTATATAGAGCATACCCTAATTTATGGGACATGATAAAAATTCTGCTAAGAGGAAAGTTTATAGCATTAAATGCCTATATAAAACAACTGGAGAGATCTCATATTATCAACTCAACAGTATATCTGAAAGCTCTAGAAGAAAAAGAACTAAACACACCCAAGATGAGTAGATGGCAAGATATAATCAAACTGAGGACTGAAATTAATAAAATATAAACAAAGAGAACAATACAAAGAATCAATGAAACAAAGAATTGATTCTTTGAGAAAATCAACAAGGTAGGCAAACCTTTACCCAAACTAACTAAAAGACAGAAAGAATATCCAAATTAACAAAATTAGAAACGAAAACAAAGGTAATCCAGAGAGTCATAAGGTTATAATTTAAAAACTTGAACTTCAAGCAAATTGGAAAGCCTAAAAGAAATGTATGATTTTCTTGATAGCTAACACTTACCAAAGTTAAATCAAGGTCAGATTAACAATTTAAATAGGCCTATAACCCCTAGAGAAATAGAAACAGCAGTCAAAAGTCTCCTAACCAAAAAGCCCAGGGTCAGATGGTTTTAGCATAGGATTCTATCAGATTTTCAAAGAAGAGTTAATAGCAATACTCCTCAAATTATTTCACAAAATAGAAAAAGCGACAGTTACCCTCATACCCAAACCACATGAGATTTCAACAAAGAAAGATAAAATAATTTCCATTCAAAGTATAGATGCAAAAATACTCAATATGCTACTTGTAAACAGAACCCAGAATCTTCTGCCATGATCAAGTAGGTTTCATCCCAAAGATAAAGGGACAGATGGTTCAATATATGAAAACCAATAAGTGTAATATAGGATTGATACAGATGGGAAAAAAATGTGATCATCTCATTAGATGTAGAAAAGTCCTTTGACAAAATCCAACAATCCTTAATGATAAACTCCCGGAGAGATTAGGGAAATAACTAAATATAATAAAGGTAATTTACACCAAGCCTATAGCCAACATCAAATTAAACGGAGAGAAACAAAGAACACCATGGTGAGTATGTAAAATAATGCAGCCACTTTGGAAAGAGTCTGCAGGTTTCTCAAAAACTAGAAATAGAGCTGCCAAATGAACCTATTTTTCTACAAAAGAAAACTTACTTACACATGTATATTTACTACTTACACACACACACACACGCACGCACGCACGTACACACACGCACACACACACGTAGTGAGGCCTGAAGCTGGAGTTACAGGCTGTTGTGAGCTCTCCAACCTGGGTACTAGGGACTGAACTCAAATCCCCTAGAAGAGCAGTAGATTCCTTTATGTCAGGGATTCTGCAAGAGTCACACCCAGCAGAAGAGCAATCAGGAAGACTGTAGAAGATGGAAGACCGGGAAGTCGGCTGTGAGATTGTTGCTTTTAGCTATGATAGGGAAACTATACCTATATAATCTTAACAACATGGCTACCTAAATAAGACTTGCATGATTCCCCTAACAACTGACATCCCAGTGTAGATGAGGGAAATCTCACAGGCCCCACCTTCAGCTGAGGAGTTACAGCCAATAACTGTTCCGAGAGAGAGAATTAGGCTTTCCGAGGGATAAGCCTCCACATTGGTTATCCAACACAGAGAGATCAGTCCCCAAAACATTTTCGCGCAAGCAACATTGAATGGACATAGCAGGTTGCTTTATGAAGTTAATGATTTATAGCTGTATATAACCATGGTTGAAGAGTGTAGGGATAAGTCCCACCCCTTAGGGGGCGTGTTCGCCTCAGGCTAAAGTTCTCCTATAAAATTGGTGAGCGTGCTCCCAGCGCTCTCTTCTGCTTTCCTGGTCTCCGCGGGAACAGTGGTTCTGTAAGTCTATTCCTCCATTAAAGCTGTCTATATTTTGACAATCTGTCTGCATTCGCTTACGCCGTTACAGAAGAGGAGTCGGGAATTTAAGAGACAGGTGGAGAGAGCCCAGAAAGGGCAGAGAGAGGAGAAGGAGCAAGGCAATGATGTAGCTGTATTTTAATTAAATTGGAAAAAGGAAATAGAATGGAAAGATTTGGAAAACGCTTAAGTTGGCCATGTAATGAATGAATCAGTATGGTAAAGAAAGAAAAAAAAAGAGCCTACATTTTTAAATTTTCTATTCAATTTATAAACTATTTTCCATAAAGCTATAATTAATAAGCAATTCTGACTTACTGGTCTTGGCATTCTCAATGCTGAACAGTTTGTTGTTGTTTTAGTTTTAAGTTTGGCAGGTTTTTTTTTTCCTATTCCAGTTTTAAAGTAGTAAAGAAAGGGAACATATCAGGAATACCAGAGTGGAAACAATCATTCTGAAATGTCACGTGATGAACAGTGTTTCCAGGTAAGAGGGATGAGGGAAACAGCATAAATGTAATCTGGATTATGTGAAAAATTGAAAATGTAATCCCTAGTGGTTTTACTTTTTATGTTTTGGGAGGAAGAAATGAGGAGCAATAGTGTGCTCTTTGTGTACTTTGTTTTACGCTTTAGAAAGCATACAATAAGCCTTTGAAACTCTGGGGCCTTTGATTTCTGAATATTACTTATGCTGACTGGAATTCTCTTGGGGAAGATTTGTCAGAGTGCCTGGCATTGGGCCCCTCTCCTGTCTCTGATCTTCAAGCTTCATGTCTGACTACAGGTCGACCTCTCTTGAAAGTGACTTTTCTTTCCTTTTCTAGTTTGTATCACTGGGTAGCATGGGGTACAGGAGGTGCACAGCCCTGAGCTACTGGAACTAGCTGATTCTTTCTCAGGGTTAGCAAATGGAGGGTGTTAGAGATGGGGGAAAATAAAGGTAGATAGTGGTGGATCTCTTCTCTGACCCAGAGAGTGACTGATGGCCTTCCAGCAGCTGTGGTGGTTGGAACTTCCCCTGATCACTGGAATTTCATAGTACAGTCTACCCCCTACTGGCTACCCCTAATTTTACCCTGTTTTTCAGTTCTCATATTATCTGGAGACCTATTCCATACATTAAATATTTTCTCTTTTAAATACTTAACTATGATTTTTTTTTATCTCGAACTTAATGATGATTCTTAGCTTAATTTATGCACAAAGAAAGAAAAAACCCTGAAAACTATAAGTCAGTCTGGATTAATTTTGGTACAGCCATAGGATGGAGAATGTCCCCAATGTTTCCTTAAGGAAAATGATATAGTAAATAGTTCTCTTAACAGAAAATAAAATCAAATTTCAACTTAATTTAGAATTCTTATAGGGTTACCAAAATTTAGTGCCCTGGGTTAATTTCATATTTATTGATTTTGTTGCCATTATATTAGAAGCATTACCAGACTAGTCTCCTTTCATCATAATACAAATTTGAAGAAAATTTTTTACTCTCTTAGTAACACTCAGCCTCTCAAATGTCTCTAGTGGCAGATGTACTTCCTATGGCTCAGCTCACTTCACTGAACAGGTCTATCCCAGGCCCAGCACCTGAGATGCAGCCCCATTGCCTTTTTGACCATTTCTTTTTTTTTTTTTTTCTGGTCTAATTTCTTTACTTGCTGACTTCATCAATGAGGACCTCCTCCATGATGCTGTGGGCAGAGTGTTGTATGATTTGAGAAGTTCAAACCATGCTCTCTGAGAAGAAAAAAAATGACACTTTTTACAGTCTTTCAGCCCCTCTGCTCTGATATTTCATGGACCACAGTGTAAGGGTTGTCGTATAGGTGTATCAATTGTAGATGGATGCCACGTGGTCAGGTGGCCTCTGCATTTTGACCAGCTATGGATTTTTATGATGGTCTCCATCTTCCCTTGGCAGAACTCAAAATCTCTCTCTTCTCTCTCTCTCTCTCTCTTTCTCTCTCTCTCGTTATGTTTTTTGAGACAGGGTTTCTCTGTGTAATAGTCCTAGCTGTCCTGAAGTAGCTCTCGTAGACCAGGCTGGCCTCGAACTCACGGAGATCTACTTGCCTCTTCCTCACAAGTGCTGGGATCAAGAACTAAAATTTTTAATGGTCACCATTGAATCTAATGACCGTATATCCATCAGTCACGAAATGCGTGGGCACTGTGTATTTTTAAATGTGAATGCTTTATTAATTGCCTATCTCTAGCAGTTTAGGTTTTTTTCAATCTTCAGTATAATATGAATATGAAAAAAGAAATTTCATAAGCTTGAAAGTGTAAAATCTAGGCTATAAGACTAGGTAAGATGGTTGGGATTTTTGAAGGCCGGTCTTCTGTTGGACAACTCAGGGATGGCATTACAGTGCATTCTCTTTTCTGGAAAGAGCATTTGGATATCCAATAATGATCACAGTGATTCTCTATCTTTCTATTAAGAATTGAATCAGAGTGAGAATAACTATGATTATTACCCAGGTCTCCTGAACTACTTCTAGAAAACACACCTGCACTGTTCCCAGTGTGCTTACCCCCTGGAGCAGGAACAGAGAGGAATAAACCCAACAAACATACTTGTTCCTCACAGAGGGAGGGAACTGGCCCTACGTGAACACACCTAATTGTCCAGTTCTACCAGTGCTATGCCAGTCTTTCTTGTGACGTGGGCAGAAAACACAAAATGGATATTTCGTTTTCTGTATTCAAGATGAAATAGGACTGAAAGAGTCCATCAATAGATACACAGAGAATGTGTGTGAGGT
The DNA here is from genome assembly GCF_014885135.2 of Alexandromys fortis. Taxonomy (NCBI): domain Eukaryota; kingdom Metazoa; phylum Chordata; class Mammalia; order Rodentia; family Cricetidae; genus Alexandromys; species Alexandromys fortis. Next base: position 13,642,623 of record NW_026067917.1, read on the forward strand.
TTTTTGATTTAAGGATATTTTACTACTAGATAATGTCTCATAATATTGAAATACGGAAACACATAGCTGCTGATTCCCTCAAATGATCATGATCATCATCACTTCAATGGGTTTTCAATATCAAATCCTTAACAGACTTAAAATGATTTTTTAAAAAATATTACAAATATTATACCAGGGCATTACTATTAATTTCTAGTGAATTAAATTCCAAACAAGACTTAGGAAACTTAGCCTAGATGCATCGCATTGCGATTGAAGGAAGTTATTTTGACGATGGATGTTACTGTGGTTACACAGGAAATTTGATGTGAATTTATACAGCTAATGAAAACAAAACCTATACGCGCAACATGAAGATCAAGGCCATTAATTGGGTTAGCATGACAAAAGCCAGAGGGAAAACCACCCTAGGTCCTGCTTTCTGTCAGAGGAATAATGAAGAGAAATCAAGCTTGCTTTCCAATTGAACTGTTTTCACTTCGCGGAGATTTCTGGAGCCATTTCACCTCATCTGGACGACTGCTATTACATTAATGATGCTGACCAGGAGGATTGCTGTGACAGTAATGATGCCAGCTAGGAGGCTTACCATGACGTTAATGACGCTGGCTGGGAGCCAGCTTATGGAGCGCAGTGAGCTTGTCCCAACTCTATCAGGACCTGGCTTAAATAGTTACCAGGACATAATCAACCCCCTTAAGAAGTTGCTTTGCTGTTTGTTGGGAAAGCCTTGTTAGAATAAAATTTTATGTAAAAAATAACCTCAAACTTAGAGAAACTACAAAAGCCCTAGTGAAAATGGCTCTATAACTTGACCCGCATGCTATTGGGTTTTGCCCCAGTTTTTGTGTATGTCTCTCGGATTCCTCAAGCCTTCCTTCACATTTTAGTCTTTCTGAAATATTTAACAGTTGCAAATAGGGCACATCATTTCCCTACAGCAGCACAGTGTTTCTATCATACATCATCATAATGCCATCATTAAAACCAGAAAATTTACTTTGATATGGTGTCATTATATAATCAATCATTTTTTTAATTGCTAGTTGCTCAAATGTTTTTCTTTATGTGGTGGGGTTTTTAATTCTGGCAGTTCCTTGGATCTAATTCAAGTTAATGTATATAAACTTCAAATAAAGCATGACATGCTCATCGTAGAGACCTTTCCTATGATTGGATTGGTTGTTTCTTTCTGTAAACACGAACTTTGACTTATATGGAGCATCCACTAAAAGTTTGTTTTCAGTGCATCTTCCTGGTTGCCTCTCATAAGTCAAGTTTAAACATGAAAGCAGACCAAGACTTAATTTCCTGATTGTAAGTACTCTCTGAACTTTCCTGTCAATGGCTCCATTGACAATTTCCAGCCATAAAGCCATCATTGATTCCAACAACTGGCATCATATTTGTATGATAGTTTGACGCTATGGCACGTTAGCTAAGCAGCCACAATAGGTTCCCCTGTAAGGTACAAGATGTGTGGAACACATCCCATCTGTAGCCTGCATAGTACCTTCCAGCATTATGAAAGCTGCCCAGCAGGGAAGACCCATCCACTGCAGTTTCGTCTTTATTTTTCCATCTCATTTATTCAAAGTATCTTCTGTCTTTAGCTAATTGGCCAAGAGAAATGGCAAAAAGCCAATATAAATTCGAGACTTCTGTTACCAATAATTCTTTAAAGGATGTATCTCACAATTGGCCTGAGATTCTTCTTTTTTTTTTAATTACCCATTGCTTCTAGGAGCAGTATCTAGCAATGTAAGATACTTGACTTCCAAATCTTTTATGTTTTAGACCCATCGAGTTAAATAGTAATTGTTTATGTGACCTTTCATTGTGGTAAACCCTGTCCTACTCCATCCCTTCATCTCCATCTTCTTACCACCATACCTGATTAACCCTTTTATCACCGTGAGTATTCCCCATCACCACCTCATTTTATCCACACGCTGCTGCTCGTCTTCCGTTATGTAACCTGTCTTTACTTCCCTCCATGGTACCCTTAGTTCAGGGAAAATTTAGGTCTCTGAAATTAAGTAGAGTTTGAATGAATCTTGGCTTTATTTATTAATAGCTATAAGCCCCTCAAAAAATTAGCAAATGATTCTCTATATCTTCCATATTTCCATGTGGAAAAAATGAGCTAGAAATAATGACTCCTCATAGAAACAGGATGGTGATTAATTGGGAAAACATATGTACATTTATAGAGCACTATCTGGCATCTAACAAACTCTACATAAATAATAGTTATCAGTATTTTTACATTTTTGAAAACACCACAACTTAGGCAAAATTTCAACCGTATGTAAATGTTTGCCTTATAGCAGCATGGGAACCATTGATTGTTGAGGTCGATGAGTTAACTCTCTCTGTTCACATGAAATGGCAGAGTTATTGTAAAGAATCTCAGTTAGAGAGTTGCCTTGTGGGCATGTTTGTTGAGGCATTTCCTTAATTGCTAATTGATATCAGAGGGCCCAGACCCCTGATGGGGATAGTATGCCTAAATAGTACTGTCTGGACTATATAAAAAGAGTAGTTCAGTAAGCCATAGTAGGCAAGACAGGAAAGAAAAAAAAAAACATTTTTACATGGTTTCTGTTTCAATTCCTACTCGAGTTCCTCCCCTGAGATCCCTGAATTATGTACTGTGACCTGAAATGTACCCTGATATAAAACTTTTTTTCTCCACAAGTTGCTTTTGGTCAAAGTGTTTTACCACAAGAAACCCACCTAGGATAGAATCTCTAAAGAATGCTATAAGATTTATTGAGCACTTGAATAATGAACAAAGTAATTAGAGATGCAAAATTACTAGCCTTGTCTTCTGATGGTTGTTTGAATATAATAATGCCTTTGGGGGCATATATCCATGGAATGCAGGCCTATTTGCCACTGACTATGTGAGCAAGTGCTCACATGATCCCTTCTGAACCTCTAAATGTCTCAATCTCGTGCATTTGTTATGGCAAGAGGTTAGTAGACCACTGCAGGATTCGCTGATGCAAGTTAGCAAGCTCCCCCTCTGCCACCAGCCACTGGCATCCATTCTGAAAAGGTCCATTCGATATTAGTCAGCACAAATACCATATTTGAGAAAATCTCACTGTTGTGGAAATGTCTTTAAGTGCTTAACTACTCCAACCAAACTTTAAGAATGACTTCTATTTTGTATTTCATGCCAAGTCGTTTCTCCATATTTATAGATAACGCTTTAAGCATTGTTGGCTGGAGGAACATTTCCTTTCCATTGTTTTCCTAATTAAAAAAGGACATCTAAAACTAGAGGTAAAACATATGGTATATGACATTGATGTCCATGTTGCAAGCTTTACTATTGTAAATACCATGAGATTAATTTCAAGTTGTTCTTCAATAAGACGTCAATATGTTTTATTAAAATTAATTAAAATTTGGCTCACAACGTAGATAGAAGACAGTGTAGCAAAAGTTTAACACTAACAAAAAAATGGATCTGACACAACAGTTGTAGACACGGCGTCCTCTCTTTCCTCATGCAAACAGTTAAAAAAAAATTCATTACTCATTTGCCCAATCTCACATTTAAATATGAATTCATTTAATTTTACTTTGCAATCAGGTAAATTAGTGAGAAGAAGCCTAAACAATATTCTTTAATTGCATTTATAAATGATTCTCCCTGTCCTTCATGAGTATTCTTTCTTTTTTTATATTGAAATGTGCTGTCTAAATATAAAGTGCAGTAACATCTGGTTCTAATTGCTGGTTTGAATGAAACAGACAGACCTTCAGCATGTCACGCTTTTGAAAGGATGTATTTAGGAGGAGGTGCTGAGTCAAAGGTTGCAAAAATTTTGTACCACTAAAAATAGTTGAAATTTCACATTAGTTAAAAATGAAAATTACCTCTTTCTGAACAAATAAATCCTCCGAATAAAAGGTGTACTTTTGCTAGATGTGCTTTATTGAAATAATGCTGCAGTTTTTACCTCCCTTAGACCATGATTCTTATTATAAACATTTTTATTTTTTACAGATTTCAAAACTAACCACAAAACTCACATATCACGAAATGTTTGGGGTTATCTTCTATATCTGTTATTGCACAGTGGACTGAAGTAGAAGCGTTCAAGTCCCACCCAGGTGACTGAGGTAGATAAGTTGTTCTGAAAGGGGAGTGTGTGTGTGTGCACACACTCATGAGTGCACGTACACATTTATTGGGAAAGTCAGTTCTCTTCTCAAATATGTACAACTCCAGCATCTTTCTAATTAATTCTGATTTTATGCCTTTATTGTTGAAGGAATCTTCAGAGAGCAAAATATCAGTAACACTTTATTTGATATGCACTTTTAAAAGTTGCATCGTTACTAAATGCCTCTTTAAATTAGAAAATATTCTGAAATCTTAGGCTGTCATTTCATTTTTGAATGAAATGTAATCTGTATCCGAATTATGGACCTTCTAACAAGGATACTTATTTGCTTTCTACTTGAAGGCAATTGTTTCTTAGTTGATGGAAAGTTCCTCAGAAAAAACTCTGCTTTTCTTTTGACTGTCTGGCATTCTGTGAAGTTGAAGGTGACCACTTTTGAAATTACAGCTTATTTCATCAGATATATGTTTTCAAATCATCAGTTGAATTCAACTATAGTGACTGTACTGCCTGATTCTGAGTCAACTTGACACAAGCTAGAGTCATCAGAGAGAAAGGAGCCTCAGATGAGGAAATGCTTCCAGCTGTAAGGAATTTTCTCAATTAGTGACTGATGGGGGAGGGTCCAGCTATTGTAGGTGATTCCATTCCTGGGTTGGTGGTCCTGAATTCTATTGGTTAGCAGGCTGGGAAACCATGAGAAGAAGGCCAGTAAGCAGCACCCCTCCATTGCCTCTGCATCAGCTCCTGCCTCCAGAATCCTGCCCTATTTGAGTTCCAGTCCAGACTTCCTTCAGTGATGAGTAGCAATGTGGAAGTATAAGCCAAATAAACCCTTTCCTCCCCAACTTGCTTTATGGTCATGGTGTTTTGTCACAGTAATAGAAGCTTTAAGACAATTACCATCTAGAGAAAACAGTAACAAGCTTGATGTCCAGAAGGCCGGGACCCTGAGACCAAACTTCCTCAGCTGACACTTATTTTACTATTCATCCGACGTGTTAACATGACTAACTTAGTTTCTCCGGATCTCACTGTCTCATCTAAAAAATCAGAATATGAATTGTACCTACTTTGTAGGTCATAGTGATACCTAAATGAGTTAAATCCTGAAAATTACATATTATTACCAAAATGTTTGCTTGGTTGGTTGGTTTTGTTTTTGCTGTTCTTTTGCACTAACTTGTTTAAGACACAGGAATAAAACTCATAAAACTAGCAGTATCTTACGGCTTTGGTAATATTTTACAGAGAGTAAACATCCTCTTCTGCCCCTTGCTCCTGTGGAAAATTCTCTTCCTGACTGTCACAGCTAATTTAAGGAAAATCATTGGTCCCATAACTAACAAGGAATATTATCATACATTTTTAATTTTGATCAAAGAAAATATCAAGTAATTGATATTATCACTAGAATTTTGCTTCATTCTTATTTCCATTATCTTTCTATAAAATTTTATTCAATTTACAGTGATGTTTAAAGTGGAGTGTGATTTATTGTCCATGCCAATTTCTCAACTCGGGGCCTCATCATTTTAAAACGTAAAGGGTTTTGGTACATGGACACTTTACCAGTTGTTACACCACTGAAGAAATGTTTCTCTTTCCCCCCAAACAATCATTGATTGATGATTGCTCAGGGTGGGGCCTTGCTAGACCCTTCCTCATCCATGAAAGGATGTTTAGAGGGCCCAAATTCTCATCACTTTTTGTTCGTTTCATGACAAAATAAAATATAATAAAATAAAGCAAAAATCATCACATAGAGGCTGGACAAGGCAACCCAACAGTAAGAAAACACCCTCAAGAGCAGGCACAAAAATCAGAGACACACTCATTCACACAGTTGGAAGTTCCATAAAAACACTAAGCCGAAAGCTATAATACATACGCTGAAGACCTGGTGCAGACCCATGTAGGTGCTGTGCTCTCTACTTCAGTCTCTGTGAGTTCATATGAGCCTTCTTAGTTGATTCAGAGGGCCTTGTTCTCATGGTGTCTTCTGTCCCCTCGGGCTCTTATACTCTTTCTGCCTCCTCTTTCACAGGATTCCCTGCACTCTGAGGGAAGGGATTTAGTAGAAGCATCCCATTTAGAGCTGTGTGTTCCAAGGACTTTCTCTACATATAATATCTGACTGTGAGTCTCTGCTTCTGTTCCTGTCTCCTATAGGAGGAAGCTCCTCTGATGATGGTTAAGTGGTTGAATAAGGAACCAAGCTATGAGTATAGCAGAATATTATTAGGAGTCACTTAACTGATCGGTAGTGTTTGGTTTTACCCTAGGTCTCTAGACTATCTAGTTTCTGGTTTTTGAAAGCAGTATTGGGTATGTATTCCATCTCACGGAATGGGACTTAAGTCAAATCAGACATTGCTTGTCTACTCCCACAATTTCTGGGCCACTTTTGCTCAGGCATATCTTTCAAGGAGGACAGGTTGTATGTCAAAGGTTTTATGGCTAGATTGGTTGTTTTGTTGTTGTTGTTGTTGTTGCTGTTGTTGGTTTTTTTTTTTTCATTTCTCCTTGGGTAGCTGGCAGAATACCTTACCTCTCTGAATGCACTTGAATATAGGGGTGACAGCTCCACGGAGGCACCACCTTTACTTCTTCATGTTCAATGACTTATGGGTACTGACCTTGTCAAAGGAGCCTCCCTGATCTCAGTTTGTGGAGAGAAACCTATTGTTTTAGCATCCACCTGTTTTTTGTTTGTTTGTTTGTTTTTGTTTTTCCATGTGACCCCTTGGCCAAAAACTCACTTGAATGCAATCCAGTCCTGCTACTGGAAGCTGAATTTGGTGCCAAGAGATGGGTAGTTAGGACTTTGTATCCACCATTTTTATGAGGCAATGTTAGGATGTTAGAATCACCTTCGTGTGTTTTAGGAAGTTTATATGGCACCAGGTTTCCATCTCACCCCTCAAATGCACTTTAATTCCACTGTCTCTCCCTGCAGTCTCTCTTTCAACCATATCTTCCTTCCCTCTACTCATCTGAACCAGAGAATCATAAGGCAACACCAAATTGGAAAGTCTAAAAGAAATGGATAATTTTCCACCTACCAACCTCAAATTAAGGTCAGAGAAGCAATTTAAATAAACCTATATCCCCTAGAGAAGTAAAAGCAGGAATTCAAAGTATCCCAAACAAAAAAAGTCCAAGGCCAGATGGCCTTAAGAAAACTTTCAAAGAAGAGTAAACACTAATACTACTAAAATTTTTCCATAAAATAAAACGGAAGAAACATTTCCCAATTCATCTTATGAAGCATAATCATCCTAATACCCAAATCACATAAAGACCCAATAAAAGAGACCAACTTCCTTTATGAGCATAGCTTCAAAAATACTCAGTAAAATGCTTACAATCTGAATTCAAGACACATCAAAAAGATCATAAACCTTGATCAACAGTGGCATCATCCCACAGATGCAAGAATGGTTCAATAGAGAAAAAAATCAATTAATATAATCCACCATATAAACAAACTAAATGAAAAAAAAATCCACATGATCATCTCGTTAGATGCAGAAAAAGCCTTTGGCAAAATCTAGCACTCCTTCTTGATTAAAGTCCTGGAGAGATTAAGGGTACAAGAGACATACATACACATATTAAAGACAAGTTACAGCAAGCTAAAGCCAACATCAAATTAAATGGAGAGAAATTCAAAGTAATACCACTAAAATCAGGAACATGACAAAGTTATCAATTCTCTCCATCTCTATTCAATACAGTACTTGAAGACTAAACTAGATCAGTAAGACTACTGAAGAAGATCAAGGGTATAAAAATTGAAAATGAAGAAGTCAAATAATGCAAATGGTATGATATATACATAAGTGACCAAAATTTCCATCAGGGTACTCCTATAGCTGATAAATACTGTCAAGAAAATAAATAGATATGAGTCTAACTATGAAAAATAATTAGCCCTCCTATACACAAATGGACTGAAAAAGAAAACAGAAAATACCACCTTTCAAAAAAGTCTCAAATAATGTATCTTGGGGGTGGCTCTAACCAAGCAAATGAAAGACTTGCATGATGAAAAACTTGATGTAGTTATCAGAAGTTGGAAAGAGATCCCGTGCTCATGGAACTAAAGGTTTATTTATCCTAAGATATCTTGTCTAAATCAAAGACAAATACTATCAGCTAATACTGATATTATTAGTATTATACTAATACTAATATTAGTGACTATTATACTAATATCAGTGAGAAATATTGATCATTTTGATCCTACTGTATGTACTGGCTTTGTGGGAGCCTAGCCTGTTTGGATGCTCACCTTCCTAGACCTGGATGGAGGGGGGAGGACCTTGGATTTCCCACAGGGCAGGGAACGCTGACTGCTCTTCTGACTTGAGAGGGAGGAGGAGAGGAGTGAAGGGAGGGGGAGGGAAATGGGAGGCAGGGAGGAGGCAGAAATTTTTAATAAAAGAAATTAAAAAAACAAGGTATTTCCTTCAATCTTAAAGATGTTTCCTAGAAGAAAAAAACAAACCTTTTCTGAAAGAAGCAGCAGCTTGGTCTAGAGGGAAAGCAGTAGGCGCTGGATGAAATGACTGTCTTTTAAATTCTGAGATTCAAATTATAAATCACTACTTACTCAGTTACGTATAAATGCAGTTTGTCTCTAAGAGTTAACCAATAAAAGAAATATTTTTGAATCATTATGTATTCAGAATATAATTAGTGCTGTGATTGGTTATATATAAAACTCAATAGCTGTTGCATTTGTTTTTCATTTCAGATACTCAGAATGCAGAATAATATGTAGTTTATGGACATGGTCAATAATTAATTGATGGGTAAGTTAGTGAGGGAATGAATGAGCAAATGAGCAAATGGCCTGAGAGTTTGTAACCTGGGTATTGAGCAACACAAAACAGATGCGGCAGCGGCAGTTTTAGAAAAGGAATGATGTAATTTACAATTGCAGTTTGCATAGTGCACCAGGCTGGGATAATACTTGATTTCTATTTGTGCCCCCCTTTTGATGTAGCAAAAATATAATTTTTTGATGTAGCAAAAATATTATAAATCCTGGTTGCTGTTCTTTGTTTTTTTGTCAACTTGATATAAGATAGACATATCCTGAAGGAAGGAATTTCAATCCATTAAATTGGCCCATAGACAGGTCGGCACGGCTTTTTCTTGATTGCTGATTAAGGTAGAAAGGCCCATGTCACTGTGGGTGATACCACCTCTGGGCAGATAGTCTTGGATATCATAAAAAAGGCAGGTTGAGCAAGCCATAGAAAATAAGCCAGAAAGCAGCAGTCCTCCATGGCTTCTGCTTCAGTTCCTTTCTCTGGCTTCTTACCTTCCACTCCTTCTTTGACTTCCCTTAGTGACAGAGTGTTACCTAGATGTGTAAGACAAAATAATACCTTTCCTCCCTAAGTTCCTTTTGATCATTTGTTTATCAAAAAAATAGAAACCTAAGACAGACATTGGTGTGACCCGCATGGGCTATTGTTGTGACGGAACTGACCCTGTGTTTTGGTAAGATTGTGGTTGACATTTGAACTTTGGGTTGGAAAAGTCATTGAAGGTTTAGAACTCTCTGGGGCTTGGAAGATAATGCTGATAGGATTGCAGACAATGGAGGATTTGGTTATGGAGTTAGTGAGGGAAGTTTGAGACTCAGTTGGGGCCAGTTGGTATTTTGACTTAGTATCATCTGGGACAGAAGAAGTGGCTGTGACTAACAAGATACAGAAACTGCTACAATGACACCTTTGCTTTTCTGGGACAATCAATACTTCAGGTGCGGCTGAAGAATTGTCTGTGATTAAGAAGAGATCAGCGTTTTTGAGGTAACATCTGTGAAGTGATTTTTAGGGTCATTACATAGAAACTTTGGTTGAGGGGAGAGGGGTCCATGGCTACAACTCATGCTGGCTGCTGAACTTAGAAGTATGTAAGCATCTTCTAGGTGGTACCGGTACTGATGGGCATGAAGGGATCACTAAGAGGATCCAAGGCTTGGCATTGTGAGAGGCCATGTGAAGTCATTGGTAAAAGGTGAAGCTTCAATGGCAATAGAAGCTCCAGGACTGAAGAGCTCACAGAGAGAAGTTGAGACTTAGAACCATCTAGCGTGATCATAGTCCCCAAAGAGAGCCCTGGAGAGGCTATTGCTGATGGTAAAGCCAAGTTGTAGCGAAGAACCCAGGCTGTTGGAGACGCTAGTACCATTGAACAACTACCAAGGAGAGCTGAAGCTATGCAGTGGATCCAGTCTAAGCCTATGAGACATTACATGTGCTACGGATGGCAGAGCCAGAGATATGGAGCTGCCCAAGCTCTTTGGAATCCAGAAGAAGGATTCTGAAACCCAGCCATATGACACTAGGCTTTACACAGGTAAACTCTGGTTTTGATTTGCTTTGAATACATCTCTGCCCTGATTCTTTCCTCTTTCAGTAAGAAAATATGTAATTTATTTTTTATTTTACAGCAGCCCATAGTTAAGAGGCTTTCAATATTAGGACATAAATTTTGGAATGCTCTATATTACCATATTAATATTAACATGACTTTATGGGGATAACAAGAAAGTAGAGGTTATGGTTTAAGAGTGATATGTTTGTATGTCAAGATAAAAAGGGGTCCATTGTCCTGGTTGTTTTTGTTTTGTTTTGTTTTGTTTGTCAATATGACATAAGAAAGAAGGAATCTGAATGGGGGATTTTCCTCCATTACATTGGTTTGTAGAAAAATCTGTGAGGCATTATTTAATTCCTAGTTGATATGGAAGAATCTGGGTCACTGATAGTGGTACCACATCTGGCCATATGGTACTATGTACTATAAGAAAACAGGCTGAGCCAGCCATTGAGAGCAGATCACTAAAGTGCACTCCTATCTGGCTTCTGCTTCCAAGTTCCTACCTTGAGTTCCTGCCCTGTCTTCTCTAAATGATAGACTGTGACCTGAAAATTACAAGATGAAATCGACCCTTTCTTCTTTGAGTTGCTTTTGGTCCTGGTCTTTGTCAAGAAGGCCACTATATATGCCACTAATCATGTAACACAGGTTACTTTAAGAATATATTCATACATGGATACATCTATGCACATATTCTTAAAACAATAATTTTTAAAAGAGTCCATGAGTTAGAAAGAGAGCAAGGAGGGGCAAGGGGAAGGAAAATCGATGTAATTAAGCTATAATTTAAAAAATAAAAGAAATATTTTTAAGCTACCTTTTTGTTCTTCGCCATGAAAATGAAAAAGACCAACAGTTTGAAAGTGGGTACTGTCAGCTCTTCAAGGTCCAACATCCTCCTACCAAGTTTAAGTTGATTCAAGTCACAAATAAATTGCATTGAAAAGCTGGACGACTCCTGCTATGAGAGTGACATGAATTCTGACTTTTTAATTTTTTTTAATTTCATTTTACATTCCAAACATAGTTCTCCCTCTCCCCATCCTCCCATCCCCTTCCCATCCTCCCATCCTCTTCCCACCCCCCCCCCCCAGCACACCTGCCATCCACTCCTCCCAATGGTAAGGGCTCCAATGGGGAGTTAACAAAGTCTGGCACATTAAGATGGATAGGGCCAGGCCCATTCCCCACTGCGACAAGACTGAGAATATTATCTCACCATAGAGGATGGGCTCCAACAAGTTAGCTCATGCATCAGGGAGAGATCCTGGTCCAAATCTGACTCGTTTTATTTATTTATTTATTTTGGTTGTTTGTTTGTTTTTCTGAATCTCAACTGTAGTTTTGGATTTTTTTCATTGCAGTTCATTTCATGATCCTTTTTGTCTGTTTTTTAAATATATATGTACACACACACACACACACACACACACGTTGCTATGGCCTCAGGAAATGATACAAATGAGTTTGTGGGAAAAGCCAGCATGGTTGAAGTGCTACATTTTCCTTCTTCAACGATGATTATGTAACTTGAAAGGGTCAGGAATCATGAAGTACAATATCAAAAGTGTTAAAATACACCAGGCTGGTCTCAAACTCAGAGAGATTCTCCTGCTTCTGCCTCACGAGAGCTGGGATTAAAGGTGTGCACCACCACCACCCAGACAGATTTATTAATATCTAAGTCACTGGCAAGAGGAGAAGTCCAAATGCCCACTAATGGCTACTCTGTGGTATATGCAGTCACTTGTTTACGACTCACTGAAAATAACAGACTGTTTTTATACATAAAACCTGAATGAAGCTGAAAAAAAAATAACTGTGCAGAAGCGGTCATATGCTTCAGCATAAATCGAGTATGATTGCATTTCTGTGTAACACTGGAAGAAGCTAATCTAATTTCTGAGCACAGCAAAGCTCATCAAATGCTGCCTGGAACTTACTCTGAGACAGTCCCTGAGGGTGCCTGAGATGTGCCTAGCTGAACTCCTTAGTTTACACTACGCTCATCGGCTATGTCTCTACGCAAAGATGTGGAATCTCCTAATTCACTGGGTGGCAAATGACCCATGAAATAGACTGTTGTGAGAAGGAGGAAAGTTCCAAGCATGTATTTCAAGGTGCTAAATTTAACTCAAACCCAAGTGATTAATCATTATTGTGAAATCATCGCTTTGGAATTTAGTTTAAAAATACCCATGTGCTTTATGCAAAAGTTGAACTTTTAATTTCCTCCTTGGCAAGAGAGATATTTGACAGACCTGGGTATTAAGAGAAAAAAAAATAAAAGAAGGAGAAGGTAAATGTATGAAAATATCAGTTCTGTCTCGAGTCAGAGGAGTGTATTTATGAAAAAAGCACACAAAACATACACACAGAAACTGAAAATAAACCAACAAAGAAACAAAGCAAAAACAAGTACTGAGAATGGGTTACCTCATTTGAGTTATTAGCTAGTGGGGTCCCTTAGACCCTCAAACATTGCAGCTATTGTCCAGCATTTGACAGTAAGCCTCAATTGATACAGATGCCGCATATTAGAGCCACAGAAAATGGCCAAAGTTTCATCCCTACTGGCTAAGTTTCAAAGTGTTATGCATGTACACATGGAGGAGAAAGGTGGTCCTCAATTTCACCCATTTGTGAAGCCGGGGAAACTGCAACTGGCCCGACTAGATACACACAATGGTGCAGGAGCAGTGTGAATCCTAGTGGGTAACCAACCACTTTCTGATTAATCTGAGCCCCATTCCGTTCTTCCCCAGCATGATGGGCTGCATTTCCTTTTTTATATCTTTTTAACTTGTGAGCTAAAATTAAGTATTTCTTTCTTAAATAATCTTTATAAGTATTTTTTCTAATCCACTGGAAAAGCTACTAATGTACGACATAATAGCCATGATGTAGTTACATAGAAAAGTTAAATTAAACCTAACTTTAATTTAAAAAGTTAAAAGTTCACACAAGGTCAAACCCTTTATCAGCCTAGAGAAGAAATGGTGAAAAAGTTAGCTTCTTTGACTCAGCACTCTCATTTGAAATGTAAAGATCATAACACTTTGTTTAAAAGGTCTGTGTGTAATTTAGTTACTTCCATATAGAGTATTTATACTACATACCATTAAACTTTACTTTTTACATATCCATTTATCTCTGTGAATAAGACTTATCACAATGTATTTATAGGTCCTCCGTAAACAGATCCTTAGTTTAAAAATGATTAAGCAATTATTCTAGTTTGTTTTTCTGTTGCTGTAATAAAAACAAAAAACCCACTATGACCAAAAAAGAACTTGGGGAGGAAAGGGCTCATTTTATTCTGTAGGTTGCACTGTCCATAATTGGGGGAAGTGAAGTGACTTCTGTTCCTGCTACCTAGCAGTAAAGAGTGAAGAATGAGAGAAAATGTGCATGCCCCTGCCATCAGTTTGCATTCATTCTGGACTTTATTCACTGGGCACCTTTTCTATTCCTCACATTTACAATCAAGGAGCTTCCAAATTAGTGGGTAACAGAGTAAGTGCGTTAATGTTTTCAGTATAATGCTGTAAATATAATTACGGAGGCTATGGAGCAACTCATAAACACAATTTCTTTTATGAAAAAATAATTTCTCCCTTTGGATGTTCCAGGCCTCCTTAGCCTTATTCCCCAGAGAAAAGTAAGTGTGCTATCTGCTCATTTTGCAGACCCACAATGCAGGACAATCAGACGTGATAGGGAGTCAAGTCAAAGCAGGAACTCAGTTTATTACTGTGTCAGCTTATATAGGTGAAGTGACATCATGTGATGTAGGGGTAATGAGAGACAGCCAAGCACTTCCTCTGGCTGGAGGAGCATCTACCTAGATTTTGCTGTCTCATCCCCACTCAATAGCTTTGAGACTATCATTCAAACTCAAGCAAGGCTTTTCTCTGTCCTATAGGCCTTGAGGTACAGGACCTGAGGTAACTTTGGCCCAATAGGTTGTGTGAAGTTTCTGGGAGTTTTATGGAATGCCAATGTTTTGAAAGGAAATCCAAAGACAATATGTTATTCCTATGTTCTGCCTTAATATTTCCACTCATGCCTGGCAACTGTCAGATCTTTTATGTTGTAGATTACATAAATCTTTATCAAAATGGCCCCTGTTGTCTAGTCTAGAGGTTCTTCATCTTGGTTGTTTGTTATAGTCATCATGAGAATTGTGAAATAGCAATGCCTTAACCTTATCCTTACTTTGATGTTGCTGAGTCAGTTGGTTTTGACCATAAGTTTAAATCCTGAACTGAATATTTTCCTTACTTCTCTAGGAATTCTAACCTACTATTCAAATTCAAATCATTGGCTTTGATGTCCACAACATCACCTTTTATGGTCCCATCCTTCCAATTTCCAGTTACAATATTGATTTTCCTCTGTTCTAGCTTCAAGTTATCTATCCAATCTGTAGGAGAAACCCTGTCACTACAGCTGTTCAGACATGCTGGAAAAAGGGGCTGTTATACAGACCTTTCAACTTAGAGAGCCCATATCTCAAAATATACCATGTGAGTTTCTCTGTCACTTGGAATACTAGCTGAGAGTATCTATGTAGCTGAGTATACACTCTTAACTATGTCCAAATGATGAGACAACCTGTAACTATTACTTATACTGGTTAGGAGGAGGACTGGAAATATTGAAGGGCATGAAGTGAAAAAGACAAATAACTTGTAACAAACAGCTGAATTTAAATATTAGCGTTGTTTTAGTAATAAAAATGTAAAAGGGAAGATCTATTCAAAATGACCACATTGAGAATACGGGGGGGGGGGAGATCCAGTGACTTCTCAAGTCTGTCTTTGGGGTCCTGAAGAGTGCTTGCAATTTAAAGAGTGAAACAAGGATGTGTACTTCTAAGCAGCACAGTCAAGTTGGTTCCTGCCATCCCTGATCCATCATTGTTTGGGCTTGAGTATCCTCATGCAAGGTGGAGTGAGAAGCAGACCAGTGACAACTGCATGAAATCTCCTTTTGGGAGACAAGTTCCGCTTTGGTAACTTTTCCTTTACACATCTTGAAATTCCTAGCAAAATTTCTATTTCTTTAGAATACCGAAATCTATTGTTTTAGTAATCTGATAGACTGAGATGTCTTCAGAATATTTGCATTTGCTGTTCAGAAGATTACAATTCTCCACTTTCAGTTTTAAGATTTCATGAGATATGCGTATGTCTGAAACACATACCATAAACTGGATTCAAGTGGGAACAAAAGTTAGAACATACTCACTTGGTGTTAGACAGCTACACATAAGAGCTGTTTTTCATATTCGCTTGGCTTTTAGTTACTTTTGGAAGGACTGATACAATCAACTCTGTCTTGCTGACTTAAAGCAGAGTCTTGTTATGAAACATAGGCTGACTTCAATAAAAAACGCATTACCCTACTTCCCAAGTGTTGGGTAAACACATATTTTTAATTTAATGAAGTGGCACTGTAATGGCTATTCTTGGTTATCAATTTAACTAAGTCTGGGATTAATTTAAATCCAAGTGCCTGGACACACGACTGAGAATTTTTTCTTGATTCATTTATTTAAAGTGGGAAGACCCACCCTAAAATTCAAGATCTTCCACTTCCCTCCTCCCCCCACCAGCACACTCCCAATTTTCTCAGTAGATCTTGTCTATTTTCCCTTCCTAGGGTGATCAATGTATGTTTCTCTTAGGGTTCTCCTTGTTCCATCCAATTGCATGCAGATTTCAAAATGTCATTTTTTTTTTGGTTTTTTTTCAAAACAGGGTTTCTCTGTGGCTTTGGAGCCTGTCCTGGAACTAGCTCTGTAGACCAGGCTGGTCTCGAACTCACAGAGATCCGCCTGCTTCTGCCTCCCAAGTGCTGGGATTAAAGGGCGTGCGCCACCACCGCCTGGCTCAAAATGTCATTTTTTTTTACTGCTGTATAGTACTCCATTGTTTAAATATCTCTTCATCTATTTTTCAGTTGAGGGGCATCTAGGTTGTTTCCAGGTTCTAGTTATTGCAAATAATGCTGCTATGAACATAGTTGAAAAAATGCTTTTGTAGTATGATTGAGCATCTTTTGGATATATGCCCAAGACTGTTACTGCTGGGTCTTGCAGCAAGTTCATTTGCAATTTTCTGAGAAACTGCCATACTGATTTCCAGAGTGGTTGTACAAGTTTGCATTCCTACCAGCAATGGAGGAGTGGTTCCCTTACTCTGCATTCTCTTCAGCTTAAGCTATCATTGCTGTTTTTGATCTTAGCCATTCTGACAGATGTAAGATGGTATCTCAGAGTCATTTTGATTTGCTTTTCCCTGATGTAAGGATACTGAACATTTTCTTAAGTGTCTTTCGATCATTTGAGATTCTTCTATTGAGAATTCTCTGTTTAAATCTATACTCTACTTTTAAATTGGATTATTTGGTATTTTGATGTCTAGTTTCTCAAGTTATTTATGTATCTTGGAGATAAGTCCTCTATCTGATGTGGGGCTGGTGAGGATCTTTTTCTATCCAGTAGGCTGCCTTTTTGTCTTATTGCTTTACAGAGTTTCTCAGTTTCAGAAGGTCCCATTTGTTTATCGTTGCTCTCAGTGTGTGTGCTACTGGTGTTATTTTTAGGAAGTGGTCACCTGTGCCCATGTGTTGAAGGCTGCTTCCCACTTTCTCTTCTATGAGGTTCAATGTGGCTGAATTTATATTGAGATCTTCGATCCATTTGTACCTGAGTTTTGTGCAGAAGGGGGGGGGGGGTAGGAGAACTTGAGGGAACAGGTGGTGATGTGTGAAGGACAGAGACAGAGAGCAAACAAAGAGATATCTTGATTGAGGGATCTATTATATGAATAGCAAGAAACCTGGCACTAGAGAAATTCCCAGGAATCCACAAGTGTGATCCCAACTAAGACCCTAAGCAATTGCAGAGAGGGTGCTGGAACTGGCCTTGCCCTTTAATCAGATTGATGACTATCTCAAATGTCATCATAGAAGCATCTGATGGAAGCAGATGCAGAGATCCACAGCAGAACTGGGCAGAGTGTTCGAAGTCCAGTTGAAGAGAGGGATGAGCCATAATATATGCAAAGGGATCAAGACCATGATGGAGATAACTACTGAAACAGCTTACCTGTGCTAATGGGAGCTCACCAACTCCAGCCTGACAAAGAGGGAACCAGCATAGGACCAAACTAGGCCCTCTGAATATGGTGACTGTTGTATGACTGGGGCAGACTGTGGGGTCACTGGTAGTGAGACCAGGATATATCCCTACTGCTTATACTGGCTTTGTGAAACCCATTCTCTTTGGAGGAATACCTTACTCAACTTAGATATAGTGGGGAGGGCCTTGGTCCGTTCTCAAAGCAATGTGCTAGACTTTGTTGACTCCCCATGGGAATCCTTTTCCTAAGAAGGTGAAGGGAGTGGAAGGAAGGGAAGAGGGAAGGAGGGAAGGGAGTGGGAACTGGGATTGGTATGTAAAATGAGAAAAGAGGTTTATATAATTAATTAATTTAAAAAAACAGATCTTTTGAGGTGGGAAGATCCATCTTAAATCTGGACCATACCTTCTGGTGGCAGGGTAATATATAAGTGACAGAGCAGAAGTCATTGTTCTCTGCCTGCTTACTCTTGCTCTTGCTGGAAAATTTATTCTTGCTGGAAAAATTAAATTACAGTTTTTTACTTTGGGATTTCTGCATATCCTGGAGACTAGCTGAGACATCTAATCTCAGCTACTGAGCAACAACTGGATTTTTGGACTTTCTGTTAGTAGGCAGACATTATTATGTTATTGAACTAGCTCGACCACACACCCCCACACTCCCCACACAATGTGCTATTCCCCTAGAGAGTCCTGACTAATGTGCATTTTGGTACCAGAAATGGTTCTAAAGCAGCAGAAGTATACGGATGCTTTTTTTTTAATTATCTGGAATATGCTTCGAATTTGCCAACACCTATAGTTACTGAAGCCTATCCTAGAAGCATGGGGAGCACTAAAAATCCATGGTGTGTACTGTTCATAAACTTATCAAGACAAATGCATTTGATTATCTTGATTCAGCAAGTGAGAGGGAAGGAATTTGACGACCCTGTATACAAACCTTTTGACAGTTTGTGGAAAGTAAACTTGGGATGGAGATGTGTGGAAATTTTCTACTGATGTTGAGAACGCTAACCCTTAGATTCCCAGGGGTTTATCTCACCTGAGAAAGTAGTCTGTGTACTCTCAGCAGAAGTTGTACCCTCACCCCCACTACCTGAAATATTGCTTTTTATGCTCTGCCTTTATCTGAGGAAATTCATCTTTCATTGTCTGCTAAGCCAACAGCAACGGACAAGAAAATGCTGATGTCCCTTAGGCCCACCAATAGCTGCTTCTAGATCAGACTTAAGGTAAAGCAAGCTCCTAGAGGGGAGACAGAAATGAGTCGATGAGATGTGCTCTACCTTTAAGGAGCTTGAGTTTTCTAATTCATTTGAGCAGAATTCTGGGGAATATGTGTGGGTATGAATTTTAAAGGTGTTAGGTGGGAGAAACATAAAACTGCATCAGGCTGAGTTTTAATTAATAAATATGGACTTACTCAGTGGAGATCCTTGGTTTAATAAGGAACTTGACATTGTTAAAAAAAAATAGTTGTCAAAAGTTTGTTTGAATGGTTGGCTGAAGTATGTGTCCAAAAATTGCCTATTGAAAAGGAATTGGAGATACCTGATACCTTTTGCTTGGTGATGATTAAGGGATTTTCAGGCTTGGGGGAAATTGTACTGCTATGTAAAACTTAGTCCTCCACACGAGAAAGATACAGAAGATTGTGCCCTTCAACAATCACATAAGATGCAAAATGGCAAGAGGGACACTAGCACATTTCAAAAGTTTGGTATTTGTGTTTTCTTTGCACCAGATTTTAAAGACAGAGATGTTGCTGCTCATTTGGGAGAATTGAAAGGGAAGGGGGCCCCCAAAATAGCAGGGGCCAAGTAGCAGTACTGAATCTCCATAGGCAATCTGATCATAATTACTGTCATGGGTGGCACAGGTAAAGCCATGCTCCTAACACCGTGCATGACTTGTGGCGGGTAGCACAGGTAAAGTGATTTTTATGGTAATTTTATGGTAGGATGACTTACATGAACCATATATGGACTGCCTGATCAGTCACGGTGTTTCTAGGCATGAAATAGATTAGAAGCCTAGTATGTTTTTATTGCTCTGTACAACCAGAGAAAACTCAAGCAGATGAAAGAAAGGCCATATTCTTTCATTACAAGAAAAATATCATTACATTCATTCATTGCAAGAAAAAATGTGAATGAATTTCTAAGATTTGATTCAGTTTTCAGGCCCAGAACACGTGACTATATGAATGCATGTGCATGTACACATAGATATGAGCACGTCTGTATAGACAGATGTGCGTATACATGCTCCATTGTCACTGTACAGTTCAAGCATGCCGCATAACATGTTGAGTATTCACTGCAGGCAAGGAATTGCTGACTCTGTGATGTGCAGAACTGAAGCTGCTGAGCATGCCATATCAGAGTACATGGAGATCCTGGGAATAGTCTTCTGTAACAAGGAGCCCATCTTTGTGCCTGTGAAAGTCATTAAAACATTGCACCTGAGGTTTAAGGAAGGGGGCATAGGCTATAGAGAGAAAAGGGTATTGAGAAGTAAACTTAGAAAGTCCCTTTACAATTTCTTTCTTTGTTTTTTTTTTCAAGGCAGGGTATATGACTTCTATTTGGGGTTTGAGTATTGCTTATGAGGCCTTAAAACCTGACTGTAAAGATTATTTTTAGTAGACTGGTTAAAAAATATCTTCACATATGCCCTGACTTAATTATTAGTTATAAAAGAAGGTACACACACGATAATGCCAGTTGATAACTGTGCAATTTCTTTTTTTTTCCATTCAAAAATTTATACTTCCTCCCCTCCTCCCATTTCCCTCCTGCTCCCCCATTCACCCTCCTCCCTCGCCCTCCCTCCTTAAGAGAGGGCAGGGAACCCTGCCCTGTGGGTAGTCCAAGCCCCTCCCCACTACATCCAGGCCTAGGAAGCTTTGCATCCAAATAGACTAGGGTCCCAAAAAAGCCAGTACATGCAGTAGAAACAAGTCCCAGTGCCTTTATCAATGGCTTCTCAGTCAGCCCCCATTGTCAGCCACATTCAGAGAGCCCGGTTTAAAACCAGAATCTGTGACATCCCAGAATCTGTGGCATCTAACTCCCAGCGAGTGATAACGCAGATAGAAGAAAATCTGTACACAGTGGGAATGGTCAAGGTAAAATATATTATTCCTTTATTATCCAGATGAGACTCATTTAGGAAGATAAATCACAGCATTTTACATAATTATTTCTCTACGATGGTTTGAATAAGAATGACCCTCATAGGCGCATGTATTTAAACCCTTGATGGAGCTGTTCTGGGGAGGATTAGGAGGTGGGCTTTGAGGTTTCAGAAGTCCAATACAGGACTGAGTGCTCTCTCTCCCTCTCTCTCTCTCTCTCTCTCTCTCTCTCTCTCTCTCTCTCTCTCTCTCTCTCTCTCTCCTTCACACACACTAGTGATCATATGTAAGCTCTCAGCTATCGTACAACTTCCGTGCCTGCCTTCTTGCAGCCTGTTCCCCTGCCATGATAGTCATGGATTCACCCCCTGAAACTGTAAGAAAGACCCCAATTAAATGTTTTATTAGTTGCCTTTCTCATGGTATCTCTCCATAGCAATAAAAAAGTAACTTGAAAAATTAATTACATTTTTTTAGTTACTTGGAAAATCTCTCCATTTTCCTGATTTCAGACTCCCTGATGATAAATGACATCACCAAGGTCACAAATTTCCATCATGTTAGACTGATGCAGAAAATAACTCTTTCCAAGCAAAGTCAGTGTCCTTGCGGCCTAACCCTGAGTCGCATTCTATTTCCAAGTATGATATTATGATTTGAATGGCCTGCATGGTTCATATGTTTAAATACAAGGTCCACAGTTGGTGGTACTGTTTGGAAAGGGTAAGGAGTCATGGCATTGTGGAAAAAGGTGTGTTACTGGGGACAGGATTTGAGGTTTCAAAAGCCCACACCATTCCTGGGTTCTCTCCTCCCCGTCTCTGTTTTGTTTACCTTATAGGTTCTTTGTATATATAGTATGACTTCCACTTTTGGGTTTTATGGGATTCCTGTGACGAACTCATGTGTCTCTGAGTCTATACGTGTTTCTTTTGTTTTTATTTCCTTTGACTCCTTTGCTTGTTCAGTTATTTTTTCACACTCCATTTTTTGTCTTTTAGCTTATTATATCATATTTTTTATTCATTACATGCTTATTTGTTTTCTAATGAGAGACAGAGAGTATAAATCCAGATGAGAGGATTTGTGGGGAGCAATTGACAGTAGGGAGAAGGGGAGAACCCTTAACCAGAATATATTGTCTATAAAAGAACCTATTTTAATTATAAAAGGTAGTATTGAATATTTATAATTTTTTATAATATTTAAAATTGAGAATCAATGAAATCAAAATTATTTTTAGAAATATTGGAAAGAGATTAAATTAAATACTAGTAAGTTGAAATAAACATAGCTCTAATAGTTGCTTCTTGAACTTAAAGATTTTTATATCTTTAAGGTTTTCCATAGGCCAGGCAAGGAAATGCATTATCAGAGCTGGGAAGAAGAAGGGGTGGAGTAAGCGTAGATATGATGAAAATGTATTGTATACGTTATGAAATTTTCAAACAACAAAATTAAAGAAAATTTCCATGTCTTGTTACAGATTTAGATATTTTTATGTTTTGACATAAAAATCTACACTTTTACTTTAGTTTTCTCTGAAATAAGCAAGAATGGATATCCAGGAAAAAAATCAGCATTGCTTCCTAACAGTAACTCCAAACACATTCTTATTTTTACCATTCTCAGCTGTGAATAGTAAAATACATAAGAAATATATAAATCAAGTTTTATATGATTGTATTGCAGAAGTTTTTATTTCTCAGTGATTTGTAAATTAAACTCAAAACTAAAATAACGGAAGAGGCAAAGTGGAGGATATTTTTCTGAGAGTTTGGAAATTTTTTATTTATCTGCAGAGCATCAGGGGTCCTAAGTTGTTTAGACATGTTCTACTATGGTTCTAATTTTCTCTGTATAAAGATGTTATTTTTAATTTTCATATACTGAATACTATGTTTATATAAATTCAATAAATTATATGATTAAATATGATCAAAGAAACTCTGCAAACAATCTCATATAGAATATTTTTCTAAATGTTTCTTCATTCTTAATTACTAATACTTATTTATGAGACTAGTTTTCTGTTTCTCATTGACAATTTTAAGATCCACAAGTTCCATTAGCATATCATAATGAGTTTGCTAATTAGCAAATTTTAGTGTCTCTACAGAGGTTGTTAGATTGACCTCATAAACTGGTTCTATTATCTTTAACTGATAGAAAGGGATTTTCCAGTAAAGAGAACTTTCAGAAACTTAAGAGGACAATGGCCTAATGAAATTGTTGGTGACATAGAGCCCTGGAAACTTGTCTTGAGTAAGGGCTGCAAATGAAGATCTAAACAATATAGTTGTAGATGGATGATTCTGAGCAGAAACTTAGCAAGGAGCTTCTTGGTGGCTCACATACTTCCAGGGAAAATTCCAACTCCTTTCATTCCAAACCTCAGAGTCCTAAGTACTAATGAGAGAACTAAACTCCAAAGAGTTGCCACTACTTAACACTATTTCACACAGTGATGTTGCACATTTACTGAGGAATACTCATGAGTGCTGTTCAAAAATACTTACAGTTCTCTTTATGAAGTTATTTGGCAAAGACTTGTTGTGCTCTAATTAGCTTATTAGTTCATTCTGGATCTGTAGTTTGGGGCACTGTCTGTCAACTTGCTAGGAATTAGGACAACAAATGCCTTCAAATTGTCTTTGCTCATTTAACCATGTCACTGCAGATGTTCACCACACAAATGTCTCTTCTTTGCAAAGCACACTATGCATGTATTTAGTTGGAGATATCTAATTTTGAATAAATTGAGAGGCATATAAGTAGGTTAAACTGCTAAGAAACACACTCTCTTTTTAAATGAGTTTCAATTTGCATATTTGTTTATGATTATAAAGAATGTGAAAAGATAATTTACACCTACGTAGGTAACAGAGAAGTGCTATATATATCATATGTATATATACTTATAAGCATATATACATATATATTTTATGTATGTATGATAAATGTAGCCTATGACAAGCATTAAGTTTAAACTTAGGTGAAACACAAACTATCTTAAATTATTATATTCAAAGACACCTGTTTATTTTACATTGTTATAAGAATGAATGTGATCAGGAAACACAAAAGATAGGAATTGATTTGGTTTACACTTGTAAAGTCTGTAAGTTCAAGAACGTGGCGTTGGCATTTTCTTTGCATCTATCAGTACTTCTAGCAGCACCATGTCATAATGGAAGACATCGTGTGATGAGACAAGCCAGATATGGTCTTCCTTCTTTATTAGCCACTAATGCCATTATGGGGCCTCACTCTCATAGCTTAGTCTAAATTTGATTTCCTTTCATATCCAGTTTCCAATACCATTAACACATAAGTTTGAGGATTGAAACAGCATATGTTTTTTTGACATAGCTAAAGCAAAACAAATGGAAGTATAAGTAGGAATGTTGTAAATGTAAAACAATTACATAGAATCATCAGTTGTTTTATCCACGAAGAGCAATACAAAAGTCAGCTCTCATAACTTTCTTTTCCTAACTCCTGCTTACATTGGATGGTTTCAAACAAATAATTTAAGAGTATAAAAACACACTGACAGAAAAAGAATAGACTTTCAAGAAAGATATGGAACTGTAGCACTGGATAACACCACACCAATGAGAGCCAGTTATGTAATAAGTCAGTTAAATAATATTACATGGAATCGTACAATATACATCCTGGGTAACAATACACAGTGTCCTCAGATACAGCATGAGGGAATGTCATTGTGCAAATTATTGGATTTCCCTGGGATGTGATTTTTTTTTATCCATAAAGTGAAGACGATTTAACCTACCAGATATGGTGCTTACATGAATAAAAAATAGTTGCATAGGGTTTATCTTAAAATAACATTCAATATAGCACCAAGTTCTTAATATATTAAATAACTGTTTACCTTGAAAGTTATTAAGATGGAACTGAACAGTAGTTAAGGGAGAGATAAAATGAGAGAAATAATATTCCCTAGGGAAGAGCACACAATTAACCTATCAATATTCAAATTTTCAGCTCTAAAAACATATACATGCAAGTAACATATGAAATGAGAGGTTTCTTTATGTATTAAAGAATTTGTAACTACAATTAATGAGAACTACCAAGAATTTACAAGAAAGAAAGAAGGGACATATTGGAGGGTCTGGGCGGATAAAAGGGAAGGAAGGAATAATTTAATTAGATTATAATCTCAAAAAACTAAAAGAAATGGTTAAATTAAGAATAGTCATCAAAGATATAAACTGTTTTCCTTATTATCAAGAAAAGGTTTGTTTTAAAAGTTGGCAATGCTCATTTAAATACATGACTGTACATATGAAAATATATGCCAATTCATAAGCACAAACATAGTCTTCAAATTTGTGATTGAAAGAATATTTATTCCCTTCATATAAAGTTAGATACAAGATACATAAACACAGTCCATCAGAAGAGACTAGACTGCTTCAACGTGGACCTTAAATTTTCATCTTGAAGTGCCTTCTTTCTTCACCCGACAGTAGAAGAACCCGGAAAAGTAGAGCAGAGAGAAGGAAAGCATCAAGAAAAGATACATAAAACACATATTATAAATTAGTTACCAAGTGAAAGTGTTCTAATGTAGGAAAACTGTAGCTTTTTCTAGTTCTATCTAAGGAAATGGCAATTACCACAGCTATCACTCTTCAATAATTAGTGAAGAATGTTGCATAAAATCCAATGAAGCTTTATGAAATTTGTCTTGCAGAGTGTAAACATAACAGATGCTACAGTATTCAAATGCCTGCTAGCAGTTACCTTTTCCTTTACAAAATTCATTTTGCATTTATGATTTTTACTTCACAAAATCAGATAAAATAAATTTATTTGTAAAATAACATCAGAGCAATTGAAAACCTTTAAATTAATTTGTTATTTGATTGTTTAGAGCAGATACATTGTCCAAGAAAGTAAAAGTTTTGGTGATACAGTATTATTTTAATTCTTAGTAAGGTAGAAAAGGAGTAGGTTGAAAAAAAATCACTGCTGCTGAATTCAATTACTTATTGTGGCACTCAAAGCTGTTTTTCTCTGATAGAATCCAGTAGAATAATAGATTTGTTCTGGGGATGTAAGGGACTATGTATTGGTACTATATGAGGGAAGCCCCATGTTAACATTTCAAGGATAAGTATTTGCTGTGGAATGGTCTTTGTACCCTGTAAAATGTATTACTCTTATTGGATAATAAAGAACTGACTGACCTATATCTGGGCAGGAAGAGATTGGACTGGAAAGTCAGGCTGGGAGCATGCTGGGAAGAAGTACAGAGCCTAAGGAGTTGTGAGAAAGACTCAGATGAAGCAGGAGATGAATATGTCATGCTGAAAGAAGGCATACCACATAGCAGAGGGTAGATAAGAAATATGGGTTAAGTTGTAAGAGCTAGTTAGTAATAAGTCTAAGCTATCAGTCAAGTATTTATAATTAAAAACAAATCTTTGAGTGGTTATTTGGGAACTGGCTGGTGGGAAAGAAAAGTCTGCCTACAAGTATTTTTGGTACCCCAAATAATATATTAATGCATTCATTAATTTCATTGTTTGAGAATTTCAGACATGCATATAATGTGCTTTGGTCAAATATAGTCTCCATTCCCTGTACTCCAACTCCCGCTATACACTCAACACCATTTGTCCCTCCCAATTTATGTACTCTTTTTAAAATCTTCTGAGCAGTCAGTGTGTGCATGAGTATAGGCATTGGACCTTTTGGTGGATAGCTCATGGTGTCTAGGGGAGAGCTAGATCTTTTTAAAAAATGTATGTGCCAGCATACTGACATATATTTGTTTCTTTCCTCCAAAATTTGCTTCCAAAATCCTGCTTACACTTTACAGGCAAGAAAATAAGCAAACAAACAAAGGAGGGAAACAAAATATATCTTTTCTGATCCTCACAATAGAATACTATTTTAGTTGTTTTGCATCCTGCCACCATCTGTGTTTTCTTCTGCACCATCAGGCACTTATTGCCATTCTCTTTAAGTTAATTAAACTGTTTGTTTGTGCCTTCTTCTGTAAATGCTTTGAAATCTTCAATGAAGTTTATGATTGCCTCTGCGCATAGTTTGTGTGTATCTTTAATGCCAGCACTTGGAAGGCAAAGGCAGGATCATCTCTGTAACTTTGGAGAAAGTCTGGTCTACATAACAAGTTCCAGGCCAGATAGGATGACTCATTGGAACCCTGTCTCAAGGTGACCCTCCCAAGAAAGTTTATGATTGTTCTTTTGAGGACTTTGTCCTAGGATTCATCTAATGATTCTCACTAGAGAACAGTTTTATAGGATTGGTGGGCAGGGGGGCAAATACAATGACTTAGAGTACCATACACTTTGTGGTTTTGGAAGAAGACCTGGACACGTGGACTTTCTCCATTGGTACTGTGTCAAACAAAAGATTTCAGGTTGCCTCAGGCTAAGCCATTTGATAGCCTATGTGGCATGACCTGGGTTTATGCTATATGTGGTATTTAGGGATCATTGTTAGGAAGTGGGGTTGCTTAATATTGCTAAATTTCTAAATTCCATCCTCATTTAAACTTGAGTTATGTTCAATATTTATATCTGTTTACAGTATTCAGGTTTGTTCAAGTTATGTTCTAAA
This sequence comes from Alexandromys fortis, assembly GCF_014885135.2. Taxonomy (NCBI): domain Eukaryota; kingdom Metazoa; phylum Chordata; class Mammalia; order Rodentia; family Cricetidae; genus Alexandromys; species Alexandromys fortis. Next base: position 13,670,098 of record NW_026067917.1, read on the forward strand.
GCAGTGTTTCTTAACCCTTTTAATGCTGCAATCCTTTAATGCAATTCCTCATGTTATGGTGAGCCCCCAAACATAAAATTATTTTCACTATTACTTTGTAATTGTAATTTTGCCATTGTTATGAATTGTAAAGTAAATATCTGTGTTTTCTAATAGTGTTAAGTGACCTCTAAGAAAGGGTCATTTGACCTCCCCAGTAGGGGTCATGACCCACAGGGTGAGAACCAATGTTCTATAGTACAACATGGTCAGGGCCGGCACAGAAACCCCACTCCTGGTAACACTTTCTGTGCTGGATTTCTTTTTGTTGCTATGATAAAGCAACTTGGAGAGGAAAGGGCTTGTTTTATCTTTCACTTCCAAGTGACAATCTGTAACTGATGGAAGTTACAGAAGGAATTCAAGGCAGGAATCTGGAGACAAAGTCAGAATCATGGAGTGAGGCTGCTTACTGTCCTCATCTCATGGCATGCCCAGCTTTCTTCCGTATACAAGCCAGTACTACCTTCCTAGGATGTCACCACCCATAGTTGTCTAAGCCCACCCTACCATATCAATCATTAGTTAAGATAGTACCCCATAGACATGTCTAAAGTTCAGTCTGATGGGTCCAGTTCCTCAGTTTATTATCTGTCTTTTCAAGTAACATTTGTCAAGTTGAGGAAAAAAAACTAGTCAACATACACACATGCACAGAGACACACCTATACCATTGTACAAATATTTCATAGTACATAATATACACATTATATATATTCTTAAGAAAACTGATTCTTCCTGTCTCAGTATAAATTAGCTCTTCATTTAGGGATAGGGCTTTGTGAAATTTTCTCTATGCATATTGGCATGCCAATTGGTGATGTTATTGTGAAAAACTTGTTTAGATGAGCATATTTTTTAGATTTCATTTAAAGAATACACTGTCTCAGACTAGATGGATTATTCTTCTGGCATTATAACGTTTTTTCTACATTTTCCATGGTATCCCTTGAGCTTTAGGTGTAGTAGATGTATTGTAGGTGTATCAATGAGAGCTGGGAAACCCATCCTACACCAGCATTTTCCTCATTCACTTTATTAATGATAGTTACTCAATAAGAATAAGATGATGTCTCAAAGTAGTCTTAAGTTGTATTTTCATGACTGTTAAGGATGTCAAACATCTTGTTAAATGTTTCTCAGCTATTTGTCTTTCATCTTCTGAAAACCCTTTATTAAATTTCATGCTCAATTTATTAGTTGACTTGTTTGTTTCCTTGATGCATATGTCAATTTTAGCTCTTTGTACATTATTGGTATTACCTTCTGTCAGATGTATAGTGGGCAATTATTTCTTTCCATTGGCTATTTTTCCCCTTGAATAACGATGTCCTTTCCTGCAGAAAAGTTTTCAGTTTTATGAGGTCCCATATAGTAATTATTGACCATGATGCCTGAGATTGTGAGATCCTGTACAGAAGGGCCTTTTCTGGGCAAAGAATTCAAAGCCTACTAGATACAGGATATCAGTTGTCCTTGAGATCTTTGGTCCATTTGGATTTGAGTTTTGTTCAAGGTAAAAGAAAAAAATCTAGTTTCATTCTTATCCAGGTAAGATCAAGTTTTACTGACACAATTTTTTGAAGAGACTGTCTTTCCTGTAGTGTGTGCTCTTGAATATATTGTCAAATATTAAGTGACTGTAGAAGCTTATATGTGAGTTCTCAATTCTATTCCATTAATCAAAGTATCTGTTTCTATGTAAATATAATGCTGTTTTTATTTCTACAGCTCTGTAGTATAATTTGAATTTTGGGATGGTGGTACCACCCATAATTCTTCTATTGTTCAGGATTGTTTTATATATCCTGTCTTGTTTGTGTTTCCATATAAAATTTACAGGTGTCTTTTCAATTTCTGAGAAGAATCAGGTTGGAATTTTGATGGGGATATGTTGACTCTGTAGATTGCTTTGGTAGGATGGCTAATTTGATAATACTAATCCTGCCAGTCCATGAACATGGATGTCTTTTTTTTAAAATAAAATTTTTTTTAAAAAAATACCAATTCAATTTCCCACTCCCTTCCCTCTTCCCATTCCCTCCACATACCCTCCCAGCCCGCCCCCCTAAATCCTAAGAGAGGGTCAAGCACTTTGCTTTGTCTAAGGTCCAGGGCCCTCCCTACTACATCTAGACTGAACAAGGTATACATCAAAGAGAATAGGATCTTCTTGTATTTTCTTCAATTTCCTTTTTAATTGTCTTAAAGTTTATTAGTCTCATACTTTCTTAGTTAGATTTTTATTTGAGTCAATTATAAATGGCATTGTTTCCTTGATTTTTTTGTTTTATTACTGTGTTATTTGCATGTAGGAAAGCTACTAAGTTTTGTGTGGTAATTTTGTACCCTGGTACTTTGCTTCACTCTTATAATGAAAGTATACTAGCATCCAACTAAAACTAAAACTGCCATCCACTATCTTTGATGGACACAGATACAAAAATTCTCAATTAAAAACTTGAAAATTTGAATTTTAAGTAGTTTCATTTGAAATGAAAAAGATTATCCACCATAACCAAGATGTTTTAATTTCAGAGATACAGAGATGGTTCATCATATGTATCAATAAATGTAATTCAGCATATAAATAGACTCTAGTACAGAAGGTACATGATCAGCTTATTAAACACATGGAATGTCTATGATAAGATCCCATATCCCTGTATGATAAAAGTCCTAGAGAAACTAGAAATACTGGGAATATATCAGTGTTCTTGTTACGTTTTGTTGTTGTTGTTGTTTTGTTTTATCTTCAGGTACAAATATCTCTTCTAGATTTGGGGCATGATTTTTTTATAGAACATCCTAGTGCCAAAGACTCGTCTAATACACAAATTGTTTTGGAAGAACATTGTATATAATGCATGTAACTGTATGGCCAATGCTGTGTTTTGCTTGCTTCTCTGTTTCTTTAGTTCTGTTCTTTTTGAGCATCCTTCCACTTCTTTCATCAATTTCTGAAGCTTTCTCTTTATATCTTTTTTGGGGATACAGTTTATATTCTTACTTCCTTCTTAAGCAGACCTCACAGAACAGTCTCTACCCTACAGTATTCTGTTAATTTTTCAGTGTGTGATTCTTTATATTGTTAAAATGAAAGAATCCAGACTCACATTGGAGCTAACTCTCTGGACATGCTTGTGATTTTCAAGATTAGGTGAATTCAGATAAGTAGAGCCACCCTAATTGTATGTAACTTCCATTTGCTAGAGTCCCAGACTGAATAAAAATGATGAAGCTATCTGAACACAAGCATATATTTCTCTTTAGTTCCCGACTGTGGACTTAATATGCCCAGCTGCCTCAAAGTCCTGCTGCCATCCCCAACCACCCCTATGATAGATTTACCCGAAAACTGAAAGTTAAAATCAACCCTTCCTTCTTTCATTGGACTGATTTAGCCAGGAACTTTTCAAATCAATGATGAAAGTAACTAGTTTGCATGGCATATTTCTATATTTCCTAGTATAACTTCAAATTCATGGTATTCATTTCTTAGTATCCCCAAAGAGCTGGGATTTTATTTATGTGACACCATATGCCACTACATTTCATGCTTCTTTATGATCAAACAATATTCCACTATATGAATATACCACATTTTCTTTATTTTTCTGTCAGCAGACATTTAAGTTGTTGATACCTATTAGCTATTACCAAATAATGCCATAAGAGATACAAGATGTGTATTTGCTGAAGAACTCATTTTGATTTCTTTTGGATAAATATCCAGATTATTCATATGATGATTACATTTTAATAATTTACAAACTTCAAATTTGTTTTTCATATTAAATATTTTATATTAACGCAAAGATTCTAATTTTTGGCAATATACACTGTAATTTGAAATTTTATAGAGAGAATACTTACAGGAATCACCTAGCTTCAATGTATTTCCACTATTAAGAAATTGTACATTGATTTTAAAACCATACAATAATTGATCAACCATACAAAGTTATAATAGAATATTCTGAGTTTTATAATTTTTCCATTTTTTTACTTTTATTGATTCTTTGTGGATCTCACATCATGCATTCTGATCCCACTTATATCCTCTTGCATTCACCTTCTGCCCTTGCAACCTCCATCTAAAACAAAACCAAATTTAAAAGAAAAAGCTAAAGCAAAACAAGAATTCTGTCATGGAAACTATCGTGTGACCATGGAGACACACACTTTGCCCTTTAGCCCTTTAGTTCAACTTTACTTGCAAGTGTTCATTGCCATGAGTCACTGGTCTGGTTCAAGGCCTTGGATTTCTGCTACACCAGCAATATTGGACTCTCACTGGGCGGCTTGTTAGTCCCAGCTGCCCAGCACCAAAACAAAGTATGTTTATCTGCTTCATATGCTCCAACAGTTCATAGATTCAGTGGATGTTGGGGTGGCCCAACTTATAGCCTTGGTTCTAGGTCTGGATGGTAGCCAGGATGGTCAGCTCAGTAGCTTTCTCTCATGGTCACTACCCAGAAGATCTCTCCAGCACTGCCTCAGGTAGATCGCCCAATGGAGCCTACAGCAAGGAGCAGGGACAGTTCTCTTGTTCATGTGCACTCAGATCCGGTCCCCATCACTCATATTGCGAGGTCTATTGGTTTGCCCAGGCCAGGTACAGGGCCCTATCTCCCAGTTGCTGTAGGGGGCATAGAAGGGAGTGGTGGGGGTCAGCTCTCCTGCCTTCATGCCCTCAGGGCTGGCTCACCTGCTACACAGACAACAGGGTCATCTCTAGTGTCTCACCATAGGCGTGCACCTCACCTAGGAAGCACATTAGAACTTCCTCTAATGTTGAGCCAGGGCCTGTTCTCCTGTGTACTGTAGCTGGCATAGGTCAGGGCTAGTTCTCTCACTCTTGTGACCCCGGGGCCAGCTCTCTCACCCGCCACAGCTAGCAAGAGACACAGCGGGTCTCTTTTCCTCACTCATGTCACTGGATGGAGATGGGGACAGCGGGGACAGCTCTACTGCTCTCACACCCTTAGGGCTGGCTCACCTACACTCCCCCTCCCCCCCACACAAACAGGGTCAGCCCTACTGTGCTGTACAGACAGGAAGCAGAGGCTGCTTTCTTGTGCACTGCAACTGATGAGGGTCAGTACTAGCTCTCCTACTCTTGTGACCCCAGGGGCAGCTCTCTCACCTGCTACAGGCAGTAACGGATGAAGGGGGTCAGCATATTTTCATTACCCAGGCTACCATCCATGGCAGATGTGGGGAACAGGGACAACTCTCCTGCTCTCATGCCCTCAGGGTTGGCGCACCCGTGTCCCCGACCACAGGTACAGCTCTAATTTGCTTCCTCGGTGAGGTGCAGGCCCATGGTGAGGGGTGAGGCCAGCCATCTTTCCAAAGTGCTGGTTGAGCTCTCCCCTGAGCGGGGGGGGGGGGGGGGGGGGGGCACCTCAATAGCTGCAATATCCATCAAGGGGCAGGGCCAGACGTCTGAGTCAATGACAAACTGGGCTGGCTCAACACATCGTGGTTCCAATGATCCCCATGCTAACACTGGTCGTGGACATACCACAGACACTAACTGCAGCAGGACCACAGACCCAGACTTGGCCTTTGGCAGTACCTTATTCCCAGTGTCAGCAAAGGACCCTCAGATCAGCGCAGCCCTGGCAGCATAGCCCCCAGTCATCAACATGGTCCCAGGTGACTGGCTAGACCCCGGGTATCCACAGAGCCCTGAAACCATAGATACCACCCAGATCTTAGCTTCTGCAGGGCCACAGCCCCAGATATGACCCTAGGCAGCAGTCAGTGCCCGGATATTTCCTTGGTTCCACATGGCAGCACAGACCACCCAGTAGGGCTCCAGGCATGGCATGGTCCTCAAACACTGACATAATGAAAGGTGACTGACCAGATCCTGGTCTTTGGCATGGCCCTTGGTGACAACAGGAGCCATAAACATCAACTCAGACTCTGGTTGCTATAGGGCCACAGACTCAGACATGGCCCTCTGCAGCAGCCCTGTCCCGTATGACAACATGGTCTTGCATGACAGCATAGGTCACTCTGATAAGGATGTCCCTGGTGCCAGCATGACCCTCGGATGCCCTTATGACCACAGGTTGTGTCTCAGACCCCAGTAATCTACCTTTGGTGCCAGCAGATATCAATATAGACCCTGGCTGTGGTACCCAGTCAGTCTTAGGCAGCAGCTCTGACTTGGATGTCACCATGGTCCCAAGTGGCAGCGCAGGCCCTTTGGACAAAGTTTTCTAGTTATTATTATCTCTTTCCACATTGTGTTTGTAAATTCATAAGAAGATGTATGTTTCTTTATTTGTGCATATTATATATTGTATTTGTGCATATACTTATACTATATTGTTAATATGTTACAAAACTACAAAGGAGGAGATTTACTAACAGCTTGGTTTGTATTTTGTCCATTCCTTTATCAATTATACTTCTCCTCTTCATCTATACAACAGGGTCACAAGCTTAATTGTACATACCAATGATAAGGAATGATTTTAAATGTCTGCATGCATGGTTCCACATCCAGAAATTCCTCTTTGCTTAATATGGCCTGACATAGACGTTAACATATTTTTAAGGTTCCACAGTGAAGGCAAATGTTGAAATAAGTTTAGAATCACTGCATTCTACCAGTAAAACTTGGCATACATTGGAGCAATCTAAGTAGATCTGAAAACAAGGCAACAGAAAAATAAATAGATAAACAAGCTGCCCTCCATAGAAATTAAGTAAGAATATGGAGGGTACATCACAGGCAGGAATACTTTTGAAATTCCAGTTGAACTCAAAGTGCTGAACAACTAAGGCTAATCCCTTGATATACAAATGATATTCCAAAGACCATCAAATGAGTCCAGTCCCTTATCAGCCTTAACTTGGACCTAGTGTATCCAAATCTGAAAGCAAATAAAATATTCTTCAGGTGATTTATGTGTGTTTTCAGATTTGAGACACTGTAATAATCATAAATGAGATTTCAACTTTTCCTAACTCATTAATTTCAAAATATACAAAACACCATTTATTTGGCCTTAGACTATATTTTTGAGCCCTGAAACAGACTAATACTTACATAGTGATTTAGCTCAGAATGAAATAATATTTCATATCAGTAGGCAAATGATGGATTGTTTAACATAAATTTAGAAAAAAATAAGGTCAAATATATGAAAGGCTGATTTTGAATTGTCTACTTCTTTGTAACTGACACTAAATAGCTAATTACTGTCATTGTTTTTGGAAGCATAACAAATTGAAAAAAAAGCTTCAAAGCTAAGGAAAATGTCTACCTATAGGATTAAATCCCCTCTTTTCCCTGTCTTCCTGCTTCTCTTCACAAAGGCCCCCCACTCTGCCAATTTCTTCTGTATTCTACTTTTACATCTGTTTTATATATTTAAGCCACATATATATATGGTACCATATATATGGTATATATGGTACCATATATATGGTATATATGTGGTATATGGTTTTTTAGACTATGCATGCATATATATGTTGCATGCATAGTCTATAAAAACAGATAACTTATAAACATACCTACTTTTTATTTTATATAAATTCTTTGCATATAAAAGAAAGCTTTTTTGTTTATTTCTAAGAAATAGGCAAGCTGAGTCTCTCCAGCACCTTAGAATATAGATCCATATGGAATCAGTTAACAAAGCATTTGACATTCTACTAATCAGTATCGAGTTGATTTTCATCTTGAAGTTGTTCATAGTCCATCCTCTGGATTCGAAGGACTGGTAAGAGACTTAGGTATAAAGGTACCATGACTAGATTATAAATGCTTCACACGGTGAATTCTTTTTTAGTAGCTGTACTTTTGATTCATAGAATGATAGCATTATTCAAAGTCTTAAACCAAATAAATGAGCCAATTACATTAGGCATTTGTTCTTGTTTATAAAAAACAACAAATAATATCATTTTGATCAAACTGTTTACAAGAAATAGTGATTAAATGATATCCTGTATTTTCTTTGTGTTCAATTTCTTTCCAAGTGGTTTAGGAAACTGATTAGCTTTTAATGAACCTCTGTTACCTATGAAGTGATTCCCATAGATTTCCTACTTTATTAATTGTTCTAGCAACTTTGCCAACAATGATTTATATGGAATATTTCATCTTGTAACAGGCTATCCAGTCAACTAATTGATTGCTGTATGAATTATGCGTCTTACACTGGAAGCAAGGAAGCATGAAAGATGCAGTCAAGGTCGTTTTCAAACAAAGAGAGGTATACTATACTAACTAAAGCTTTTGTAAAGGTTGGCTTTATTTCATTTTTTTTTCTGTTTTCTTTACTCTCTATATGTACCAAGTACAGAATTATAAGAAAACTCTAAAGCTGCACTTTTAATATAAGAGCAAATGCAGACATCCAAAGTTCAGTGCTCTGCAGCCAGACAAAACCTGTTATTTAATTAATTTGAGAGAGCAAAGGAAAGTACCAGAAATGACATACAGATGGTTTTTATCTGCTTCAAAACCAACCCAAATACAATCAAATTTCCCTATAATTTATTAGCATTCAAAAAGTACAGTTTTACAAATAAGCAGCTTAATTAAGTAAAGGACATGATGGGACCAAGTGCAGGGTATCTGTCATCTCAGGGGATGATGGTGATCGTCTTGAGAAGTTATACTCCATTATCATTTATTTATGCTAAGAGAATGACATGCTTCTAGAAGACACACAAAGCAGAGAAGATATGTAATGCTTTGATGGAAAAAAATCAGGCTGAAGTGCTGAAAAGGTATTAGCCTATGGTGTCTAGTTGCTTTAATGTGATTACTTAACCATCTATTAGTTGTGTTTCTTAAAACATTAAGTTATTTCAACCTCAGCTCTGTAATGTGAGAAAGACCACAGTAACACTTTGTTTGCCTGATAATTGTTAGTCATAAGAATGTATGAAAGGACCATAAGAATAAGTCAAAAATAAAAAAAAATTCTTTTTTCTTTTTCCTGTTTCTTTTTTGCACTCTCTTCCTCCACCCCATGTCCCCCTAATCTAATCCACCCACCCTTGTCTCCTGTCCCCAGTGTGCCCATAAAATCTATTTATTTTCCCTCCTAGGGAGATCCTCCTCTTTGCCTAACCTCTCCGAGTCTGTGGATTGAAGCTTATCCTTTATTTAATGGCTAATATCTGCTTATAAGAGAATATATAGCATATTTATCTTTCTGTGTCTGGGTTACTTCACTCAAGTTGATTTTTCTTCCTAATTTCTTCCATTTGTCTAGAAATTTCACATGTAATTTTTTTTGAAAAAGAAAGCTGAGTAATTTCCAAAATGTGTCTCCTTGATCTTCTTCAGATGTCTTATCGCTGTAGCTAGAGCTTCCAGTACTATATTGAAAAAGATATGGTGAGAGTGTTTAGTCTTGTCTCATCCCTGATTTTAGTGAAATTTCTGTGATTTTTCTCTTCATCTAATTTAATGTTGGCTATAGGATTGCTGTAAATTACCTTTATTGTTTAGGTATGTCCCTGTATCCCTAATCTCTCCAGGGCTTTTGTCATACTATAGTAAAATATAAATGCCTCTGAAACAATGGCATGTTTTTGAGTATGAACATTTATGTGTCTGAGAACTCTATCAAAGCATTACCACTTAAATTAGTATGTATTTCAAGACAAACTTTGCAGCATGAGTAATAAACCCCAGAGAAGAACTTGGTATTCAACACGAAAACCAGAAAAGCAAGGCAGCCAAGAGACTGGAGAAGACTTCCTCTACCAAAGCTGAGCAATTTAAACAGTCTCTCTCTCTCTCTCTCTCTCTCTCTCTCTCTCTCTCTCTCTCTCTCTCTCTCTCTCTCTCCTCCCGTTTTATATTCCCTCTAGTGCTGGGATTAAACGTGTGTAACTCCTAGGACTGGGATTAAAGGTGTAAATCACTGCCACCTGGATTTGTTTCTGCATTGATCTTTTGTAGCCCAGCCCAGGATGGCCTTGAACTCATAGAAGTCATCTGACTCTGTCTTCCATTCTAGGAACAGAGGTGTGTGTCCTCATTGCCTGACCTCTAGTGGCTTTAAATTTGCCTCTGGTGTTTAGGTAAGATTTATTTATCAAAATACAAACAATGTACCACTACAGTAGTGTGTTTGTGTTTCCCTTATTTGGGATTTGTTAGTGTGGGATGATCTATTGCCTGTGTTTTCAAGGGTGTAGCTAACTTCCTTGAGTTGGAGTTTTCCTTCTAGTTCTTTCTGTAGGGCTGAATTTGTGCATGGGTTTGGTCTTTTCATGGTGTCCCGGATTTCCTGGATGTTTTGTGTTATGACCTTGTTGGTTTTAATGCTTACTTACCAGTAAATCTATTTCCTTTATTGTATTTCCAATGCCAGAGATTCTCTCTTCCATTTTGTTGATTATGCTTGCATCTGTAGTTCATGTTCATTTACCCAGACTTTCCATTTCCAGAATTCCACTGGCTTGTGTTTTTTTTAATTGCCTATATTTCAGTTTTCAAGTCTTGAACTGTATTCTTCACCTTTTGATTGTTTTTCTTGGGTTTCTTGCCCTTCTTTAAGGCATTTATTGATTTCTTTTTTTTTTTTTTTGTTTACCCTTTCCTCCATTTCTTTAAGGGAAGTTTTCATTTCCTCTTTAAGG
>NW_026067917.1:13681439-13687598 GCF_014885135.2 Alexandromys fortis
AACTATGTTCATAGCAGCATTATTTGTAATAGCCAGAACCTGGAAACAACCTAGATGTCCTTCAATGGAAGAATGGATGAAGAAAGTGTGGAATTTATACACATTAGAATACTACTCAGCAGTAAAAAACAATGACTTCTCGAATTTTGCATGCAAATGGATGGAAATAGAAAACACTATCCTGAGTGAGGTAACCCAGACCCAAAAAGATGAACATGGGATGTACTCACTCATAATTGGTTTCTAGAGATAAATAAAGGTCAGTGAGTCTATAATTTGATATCCTAAAGAAACATTTTTTACTCTATAACTTTACAGTTACTTTTAATTTTCTGTTTCTTTTCTCATGTTAATTTCAAATATATGATATAATCAAGGTTTTCATCAGAACATCACTTGTTAAAACACATGACAATACCTAAATAATTTTTACAAAGTCAACGGTATAAGACTTTGTAAAATTCAAAATTATTTTGAAGCAATTTGAAGGTATATATATAGAGAGACAGAAAGCATACTGATATGCAGAAGGCGCTTAGTACTTTACACAATATGCTCTATTGTCCAATTTCTTCCTTATAACTTTCAGGTGACAAGTAACTCTAGTTTTGATAGAAATTCAGTGCTCAAGAAAAACAAATGGCCCTGCTTTCTGAAAATATAGTTGCTTGCTTAGAAGCTTGCACACTGTCTTGACTATACCAGGAGCAGGGACAATGTAGATGCAGTTTAAAAAAAGAAAAGACCCACTGACTTGACCATAGGCAATCTGATGAAAGTGTCTTCTCATTTGAGATTTAGTCTTCCCAGATGAGTCTAGCTTAGGTCAAGTTGTAAAAAATATTAACCAGTGCATGCATATTTACGTAATATTTGTGTAAATCTAGCTTATGAATAAAAAACAGTGAAGCAAAATAGTATTATGACCTGTGTCAAGTTTCCCAAGGAGAAAATAGCAAAAATGAGGTTTAACCCAATACAGTTTCTGGTTAGAAGATAAGGCTTTACTGTGAAAATGTTTTGTCTCTCTCATGATATGATATGCAGTAGGATCCCTATGAGAATATAATTCTGTAGACAGAAGTTTCTGCCGGCTGTTCCTATAGTCGTTCAGCCCCAAAGAAACACACAGAGACTTATATTAATTACAAACTGTTTGTTTGACCCATTAGCTAAGGCTTATTGTTAACTAGTTCTTGCAACTTAAATTAACCCATGATTCTTGTCTATGTTTAGGCACATGGTTTGGCATCTTTTATGAGTGAGGCAGTCTCATCTTGCTTCCTCTACATCTGGCTGGTAACAGACTCTCTGCCTTTCCTCTTCCTAGCATTCTGAGTCTGGTTGCCCCACCTATACTTCCTGCCTGGCTACTGGCCAATCAGCATTTTGTCAAACCAATACAAGTATCATAACTTTACAGTATACAAAATATTATCCCACAGCAGATCCCCTTTGCTTCTTTTATCAAAAAAAAAAAAAAAACCCTGAATCTAATTTCTTTTGTTTAGATTTTTTTTTGGACCATGGTTCATAACAACTTGTAACTAACACTCTAAACAAAGACAAACCTTCATAATCATTTTTTGGGAATGTGGTCATAGTTTTCTAGGCTACCTCCTGCTGATTGGGGGCATTGGTAATCTTATGGGAATGCAAAGAAAATTTATGATTATGGTCAAGTTCTGACTGGAATATTCTGTAAGACTGGATCACCTCAGCCAGCACTCTTGAGGCTGTTCTAGATGTAGAAGTCAGAGGAAACTGCAACAGAGGTATTCTGAAATGTTGGATCATCTGGGCCATCCACTTCTATTGGAGATTTTTCAGGGGGGTCTTCCTTGATCACACCTTACTTTATGTAACCCAGAATTAACCCACAGACTCTTATTTCGTGTGGAAACAAAAGCAAAACCTCTTCTCCAAAGTAACATATCTTTAAACTTGAATTTTGAAGTCAAGACATTTTTAAAATACATAGGTTAGATTAATCCAGCAGCATTTATAATTATAATCAAATGTCTTTTAGCAGCCGTGGCTCCTTCCTCAGCAGTCAAGCAATTCAAAGACAACATAATAACATGCAGTATCCAGACTTTCTATGTATTTTCCATCTTTATGTGACATCTTTAACCCAATTTTTTTAATTTTTATTTTTTAATTTTTGGTTTTATGAGACAGGGTTTCTCTGTGTATATTTGGCTATCATGGATCTCACTTTGTAGATGAGGCTGGCCTCAAACTCACAGAGATTCACTTGCCTCTGCCTCCCAAGTATTGGGCTGAAAGACATGTGACACCAGACCCTGCTTCTCTATTTCTTTTGCTAAGGACTTTCTCCATCCCCTTTGCTTTTTTTCTTTTCTTTCCGAAGCAATATATATATATATATTGGTTTTTCGAGACAGGGTTTCTCTGTGGCTTTGGAGCCTGTCCTGGAACTAGCTCTGTAGACCAGGCTGGTCTCGAACTCACAGAGATCCGCCTGCCTCTGCCTCCTGTGTGCTGGGATTAAAGGCTGCCCCACCATCACCCGGCCCAGAACTCATTTAAACAATTAACTCAATGCACATTAGCAAAAGTAGCAGTGATGTCTTATGAAACATAACCACATTTTCCGAAGGGGCAGAAATTAGTGGAAANGTTATAAAATGGAATCTACTGTTGTCAAGCACAATTTAACCAACAATAGAACAATTTAAAGAGTCTAGCTGAAATGGGTTTGCTAATTAGATGCAGCACTTTATAAATGTTGCTCACTGATCCTGCAGAACTGGAGAACATCTTTTGGGCTCAGTAATCACTTTAAAAAGCCGTAAAGCAATGCAATTCCATTTGAGTTTTCAGCTTGAAAATTGAATCAAGAGAAAGAGAGATTTCAATTCCTCTCTGATCTTGGTTAAGTTAGTTATACCATCTTGCTATAAACATACTATTCCACAGCCTGTTGATTGTCATCATTTTGAGATGTAATCCAGAACTAGGCAAGAAAAAAATAACACAGATGTTTTGTTTCAATATAATGTGATTTATGAAAATAAATGGAATAGAGTTGGGGAATTTAAATTCATCTGTTTTTCAAAGTTAATTCTGTGGGAGAGATTGTAAGAAGAGGTTCCTTAGTGACCATCACCATTACCTGCAAAACCCATTCTTAATCTCAACCGTGGTGGTATCTTTTTGGAGAAAATTTGGAGATGTAATCAGTAAAAATGATTAAAATTAAAATACCACCTAGGAAATTGTGTGTTTATAGTGAGGATTTAGTGAACCAAGAAGTGCTAGTAAACTGCCATAGGGATGATTCTACAGAGTGAACTGTGGCCATGTTTTCAACCAAGTGATTCAGAAAATGCACCTAGAATTCAAACTGCAAGTCTGGTGAGTGGATCAGTGAGTAACACTGTTTGCTGCCAAATTTAACAACCTGAGTTTGCTCTCACAAACACATGGGATGAAAGGAGAAGACCATCTTCTACAAGTTCTCTTTCAACTTCCATATGCCCACTGTGCCAAGTGTGAGTGTTCATGTATGTGGATACATGCATATGGACAAGTATACACACATACACACACACATACACACACGCAGAGAGAGAAGAATATAAATATATACACATATAAATATATAATAAAATTTTTAAAAGGCTTCAACTTGCAAACACTCTGAATTTCAAGTTTTTCAACATTTACTTCTATACATCAGAGCACGAGAAGTATCTTTATTACTTTTATTATGTAGACTTAAATCTTCATTTAAAAACCAGGAAATCATTTTCAAAAGCTTAAAAAATGTCGCCACCAGTATTTATTTTGAAACCATATCCGATCAAGACGTTTAGAAACCTTAAACATCAACTTAAAGACATAAAATATCAGTTAAGAGCAATGGCACAAATATGAGAGCCGCTTATCAAAAACAATAGCAAATTAAACAGAGTAGCAGGTAAAATGGAATTTTGGACTACTTTATTTAATTTGTTTTTAAAGAGAAAAACTTGTTACATTGATCAACCTATCATCTGAATCATAATCCTACTTCTTGGCCTCCTTGGGATTCCAGGTACACAATGCAATGCATGTCTTTATAATAGATTGCATTATACAATAGTAAGGGATAAATTTTGCAAACGCAATGGTCATTTTATATTCCAAACTAAATAAATTTATCTCAACCACTACCAAAAAGCATTAATGCAAGCCAGCTCTCTAATTTTAAATGTCTGTGAACCCCATGTGAATGTTAAGAATCAAGCCTAGATCCTCTAGAAGAGCAGCCAGTGTTCATAGTTGCTGAGACACTTCTCCAGGCCTGACCTTTCACAATGTCTAGGCCAAAATGGTCAACAAAGTGACACCTTGCCTGCAAAACCAAAATTAAAAACAACAAAAATAAACCTGAAATGGATAATGAGAGGAGAGAATTGTATTGCGACAACAACCTTCATCTTATTCACCAATTCGTTTTCGTTCTTTCTATTTTCACATGTGTTTTTGACAATGTGGATGCCACACTTAGACACCCAAGAGCCAGTGATGAAGTGAGTGGGACAAGGAGACCCCCACACAGGCCTGGGGTGGGATAGTCCTGGGCTCCAAGGAGGAAGCATGGCTCTTCCGGGCGCCATGCTAGACTAAGCATAAGAAGAACCACACGTAGGCCTGGGTTGGTCTGCTCTGGTCTCTGAGGAGAAAATCCAGAGCAGATACAGATGGACATTCTATGATGAGCAAGCCCATCGTGTGGTGTGGTCTGGGAGAGAAGGAGAGATAGAGTGGCTCATGTTGACAGGGGCATATCTGAAGAAGTGAAATCAGTGGGGAGTGGGTTGAGCTGCGTGGCTTGACTGTCACCCAGGGCCATGGTGATGTCTGGACCCAGTCTGCTGTTAGTGCCCATGGCAAGATTTCTAGCCCTGATGCAGCTGCTATCTGTGCTAACAGCCGTGGCTTCTGATTCCCCCCAAGGCAGAGAGAATAGGGCTGTGCCTAGTTTGCCTTGCGCTTCACTGACTGCAACACGAGGGAGAACTGGTCCTGCCCATCACAAGCTGAAGCACTCAGGAGAGAGGATCCTATATCTCACCTAGCCAGTGTAATAGCGCTGATCCTGTTATCAGGGGCTTGGCTGAGCCATCTCTGAGAGCACAAGAACGGGAGAACAGGTCACATTGCTCTCTCATCTGCCATGTGGCGGTGTGGATGTGGGGAAGGTGCCCTTCTCTCTTTGCCCCTCACCACCTGCAGCAGGTGCAGAACCTGACCCAAACCATCACCAGCTATAGCACTCAGGAGACTTGGCTCTGTGCATCCCCTGTGCATCCCAGTAGAGTTGACCCTGTAGGCAGGGGCACAGGGGAGACAGTCCCGAGGCCATGAGAGGGACATAGCTGGTACCACCTTTCTCTTCCTTAGTGTGATATTGGGGGTGAGGAAAAGATGCCCTCCCTCTTTTCCCCTACCACCACCAGCTAGCAAGAAAGCGGACCCTGCCTTTTACCAGCTACAGCACTCAGGAAAGCAGGTCCTGCACCCTGCCTGGGCAGCGAAATAGAGACAGCCTTGTCGGCAGGGGTGTAGGTGAATCAGCCCAAATGTTATAATGTGGGAAAGCTCTTCCCCACTACTTGTCTTTCACATGGTGGTGTGGGCAAGCGAGATGGCCCCTCTTACTCCTCACCACTTGCTGCCTGAGACAGACAAGTGAGGTGAGCCTTCTCCTTTCCAGTTGCAACTTGCGGGAAAGTGGGCCATGCAGCATCGCTGGGCAGCACAGTAGAGCTGACACTATTGACTGGGTAGAGGTGAACTGGCTGGAGAAGGTGAACACGGGATGCCCTGCCCTGAGGTCATAAGAGCAGGAGAGCTGTCCTTGCTGCTTAGCAGCAGCAGCACTCAGAGGTTCCTGCACCTCGCCTGGGCAACGCGGTAGAGCTGGCCTTGAAGGTGTAGGTGTGGAGAGATCACCTTGTTGGCCTCAAAGCAGGAGAACTGGCCCCGCCTCTTGCTCTTCACTGCAAGGAGTTAACTAGCCAGGGCGGTGCTAGAGAGTTCACCCTGGTGGTAAGGGCAGGGGAGAGCTTTTTGTTTGATCTCTTAAATTTTTTTTTTAAATATAATTTTTTTTATTGAAAAAAAAAAGATTTCCGCCTCCTCCCC
>NW_026067917.1:13689086-13695551 GCF_014885135.2 Alexandromys fortis
CAATGGAAGAAAGAAAGCATCTTCAACAAATGGTGCTGGCACAACTGGATGTCAACCTGTAGAAGAATGAAAATAGACCCATATCTATCACCATGCACAAAACTCAAGTCCAAATGGATCAAAGACCTCAATATCAGTCTGAACACACTGAACCTGATAGAAGAGAAAGTGGGAAGTACCCTACAACAGATGGGCACAGGCGATCGCTTCCTATGTATAACCCCAGCAGCACAGACATTAAGGGCAACATTGAATAAATGGGACCTACTGAAACTGAGAAGCTTCTGATCTCTTAAGTTTTGCATTTCAAGTCTGGCTTTTCTTCAGCAGTTCTAGCTCTTTGTTAGATTTGAATTTCATTTCTTGAATTATTTTTATTATTTCATTCAACTGTTTGCACTTTCATGGTCATCATTAAGGCATTTATTCCTATCCTTTTTAAGGTCCTTGAATATATTATTTATTATTTTCCTGGAATTCTTGCCCTTTCCTTCAGTTAAATTGTTTTTATCAGGACCCACTACATAGGGTGTACCAAAAACATATTTTTTTTGTTTGCGCATGTTTGTGTTTTTCTTTTTGTTGGGATCTAGGTGCATGGAATTATGTATTTGTGGTGTTTCTTGTGGTAGATATCTGGTTTTGCCTTTGTTTAATGGGTGCTTCTTTCTTTGGTTATCATTATTCCAACCTGACATATTGTGGACCAGAAGACTGCTATTTCAATAGAAACTATGAAAGGTATGATTTTGATTATTTCACAATAGTTAAAATGTTGAGTTATACAAAGCTAATGAAAGATAACTAGCGGTGTTGTCAGTTTTAATTTCCATCAAAATACACAAAATTACAAAACACTGCAATAAATGAGTACACAATTAACTTTTTCCCCAGAGTGTGTAGAAGCCAAGATGAATGCAGAGACGCAAAAGAGAAAGGAAAAGAGAGTCAACAGTGACATGCACTTACTTAAGTACAGTCTGTGAAGAAATCGGGAATTTTGTTTTCCTGAATTTTTATGGTATATTTTTATAAGAACTAAATCAATTTAATAGATCTTTTATACTAAGTATCTTATTACACAGAATACCATTACAGACAGAATAATAAGACTGGTTTTTACATGGGGATATTTATCAGAATAAGAAGATAAGTGATTAATCTTTCCCAGAGTTTTTGTAATAACTCTAGCTTAGTTATGTTTTCCATTGCTATGGGAGAACACCATGACCAAAAAGCAAACTTCTGTAGGGGAAAGCCCAAGATGCAATCTCTGACTTGGTCATAGGTAAAGATTTTTAAAACAAAACATAAAGAACATGAAACATAAAAGAAAACCTGAAGTCTGAAAAAATGAACTCTAAAATTTTGACATGACCATTTTTAAAACAAGTAAATAAGTAGTCTGTCCTAGTCAATGTTCTATTGCTGTGAAAAGGCATAGCAGCCAAGGCAACTCCTACAAAAGAAAGAATTTAACTGGGGCTTGCTTATAGTTTCAGAGGTTTAGTCTCTTATCCTCATGGTGAGGAGCATGACAGCACACAGTCAGATGTAGTAGCTAAGAATTCTACATCCAGATCCAAAGATAGCAGGAAGAGAAAAAACAACTAGACCTGCCTTGGTCCTTTGAAATCTTATAGCCCAACCCCAATGACACACTTCCTCCAACAATGCCACACCTACTCCAACGAGGCCACACCTCCAAATAGTTCCTCTTCCTCTCTCTGCTGACTGTACATTCAAATCTATGAGCCTATGGGGGCCATTTTTATATAACCACATAATCTCAGTCTGCAAGGAGATAGTACCAACACCTATATCTGCCAAAAGATGCCTATCATGAATCACACACACACACACACACACACACACACAAATTTTCTGAAAGTAAGATTGCACTGAAAGAGGCATGATAAAACTTCTTATGTGGTACAGATATCCTAAACAGCGATTTGAGTGGTAGTCATACTGAAAAAAATATCAACAGATGTAAAAACTGAAAGGTAAGATCAATAAATATTAGAATAAATGTACGTGTATTGCATATAAATTAGTGTTAAAATAACAACAAAGGGATATTTGTACTGTTAGTGCCTAATAGAATTTTTTGCCAAGTTATCACAGAACTTGTGCAAGCCCAATCCAGACCAAATTCCATTATGAAGATGGGATCTGGGCACAAAACTTCACTCCTCCTGGTAGAGCTGCTGGCAATTATTAGCTGTCAGCAGACAGAGAGACAGTTTTCTTCAAGACTGTTGCTTTTCACAAATAGACCATGCTCCAGTGAAGGCCACATACCTAAGTATATTTGGGCAGTACAAGTTGGTATTGATTTTCTTTAATAAGACACAAATTTGGGTTAGGTAGGAGTTGGAATGGATCTGGGAAGAGTTGGGAAAGGGAAATTGAATATGGGCAAGACTCTCACAGAAATAGTGAAAATATAAAGAAAAAGAAAAATCTGTGCTGTATGCTATCTTAGAAGTATCAAAAAAAAAAAGCCTAAAGACTTTGGCGAATCATCATATTTGTGCTTTTTCTTGTTTCATAATTGTTGGTTTGACCTTGGATAGGAGCAAAACTTGCTTGAAAAACTGTTATGGTAATGTTACCAAAGGAATTAGAGTTCCATTTTTAGTGTTCTTTAGTTTCACTAATAAAGTAATTTTAAAACTGACCCAGAAGGAATATCCAGGACCATTTTATTAGCGTTTGAGAGAAAAATGGGGTCAACAACTTCTAAGACTCAGCAGCTGCCTGGTGGAGAGATATGACAAAGAAGAGAGAAAACCATGCCTTTTGAGTTAACGTAAAAGAAAGCTAACAAGTTCAATAGTAGAGGTCAGCAAGCAGTTAGGTGGTAGAAAGGGGGAAGTGGGTCTTCAGAGAATATGTGAAGAAACCCAGTGTCAAGGAGAGCATGTTCAAGTTTTGGTCAGTATCAGGAAAAGATAGAAAAAAGGGAGAAGTTATGCTTTTAGAGTAGAACTCATAAATGCAGGCAGATTTACCTGCATTGCAGAGGAGGTGCAAATACCTGCATGGGGGGAGGGGTTTCTGAGAAGTATTAGCATACTGTCATATTACAAGGGCATTAGTTTTTGTATCATCTTAGCAAGTATTCATGTGAATCAGCCTTCCTGAGGGGTGTTCTTTGGCCGGGGGATTGAAAAGTGAGGCAAATTAACTTTGAAGGGACGACAAAATAGTATATAATTTTTAAATCTTTGGAGCAGATCAGAATGTCTACACCCAAGGCTAGAGGTGGAACTCCTGGATTCCATAATTCTGGCCAGGAGAATGTACGTTTCCCTAATGTACCCTAACAAAGTCCTGGTATCTTTGCCTTTTCATATACTATTTTAGGTCCTATAAAGGAAGAGTTATAGTTACCCTTCTAGTATTACCAGAGAAATGGGAGGTGAAGTTCAAAGCTCACCATGAGAGAGGGTTCTACTTTCAATGGACTGAAGGCTGATAATCTCAGGAATATTACCCCCTCAGGAGTCAATACCCTAAAATCATTGGGGAAATGGATGCCCTGGCACTGAGACAGAGAAGGGCTTGGATTTTCCAATCGTGCTGATTTTCACGTCTTGAGGATTAAAAAAGGGTTCCTACATAAACTGCAGCAGGAAGGTCTGTGTGTGAATTGCCTGTAAATCAGAAGAAATAAAAGTACTATAGTAATTTAGTATAAAAAGTCGAGAGATAAATAGTATCATTACTGAGACTCTAACAAATATAATCCATTTCCACCTTGAAAATCCAGACATCCCATTCCAAAGCTGCTCATCAAAAAGGATGGTATTGGGACTCGCGTTTGGGTAATACTTTCATAATAGATCATCCATGCATTTGTGTAAAAAGAAAAAAAATACAGCTGAAAGAGAAAGAGAAATAAACAGGCAGACAGATGGACAAATACCCAGACAGAAACTACAGTTCTCAAATACTTCTGGCATTTTGGGCCTCCAGACAGCACATTCTTTTTTTGTTGTTTGTTTATTTGTTTGTTTGTTTTTTTGTTTGATTGAGAGGGTTTTTCCTCTGTAGTTCTGACTGTCCTGAAACTAGCACTGTAGACCAAGCTGGCCTCGAAAACAGGCTAGCCTCAAACTCACAGAGATCTGCCTGCTTCTACCTCCCGAGTGCAGGGTTTAAAGACCTGTACCGCCATGCCCAGCTGTAAGAGCACTGTTAATTTTTACTCAAAGACAAGGACAGAATTACTTATTACTAAAAGGGCCTTCCTTAAAACTGACTAGATTTTAAGTCTCCTTTTATCAGTAGGAATAGAGAAGTAGTACGTATTCTTAATCTTACCAGGCCTGCCACCTTTGTTGAGACAGGGTTCACATAGCGCAGGCTAGCATGCAACTTTATACGTAGTAAATTTTAATTGTTAATGCTCTTGCTCCCAGCCCCTAAATACTGGGATTACAGGCAGGTGCTACAATGCCCAAGATGATTATTTCATTAAACACACTTTATTAAATAACTGAGTTACTTAATATACAATTATTAATCTACAATGCTGTAGGATTTGTAGCACTCTGCTAACTGGTCTTCAAAATTTATTTTAAACAGTTTTTTGACTAGTATTAAAAGAAAAGAAATCAAAACAAATCTATTCCTGGATAGAGACAAATTTAGTTGAGGAGTGGATTACAAAACAATCTTACCCAGTTTTGATGAACGTATCTGTGAGAAGACAAATACATTCAATGGACACAAAACAAAATGCTAGGTCTTCTTTCTTTCTTTCCTTCCTTCCTTCCTTCCTTCCTTCTTTCTTTCCTTCTTTCTTTCTTCCTTTCTTTCTTTCTTTCTTTCTTTCTTTCTTTCTCTTTTGAAGAAGAGATGGGCAATTCTTTAAGACATAATTCAATGTATAAAACTACAAAGTGGGATTGTTTGCCATTTCCTTTTGGAGTCTCCTGGATTGTCGATGGAAGTACACTCAGAGCACTAAAAATGGTTTCTTATGATTTAGAAGTGTGGAACCCTTGAACTTATTTCCTATAGCCAGCATTTCATCACACTGACATTCCACACTGTCCTTCTGAGCAGTGACTTAAAACTGGAGCTGAATCAAAACATGCATTTAGACTTAGCACAGCACAACCCATAGGAGGTTTTCCATAATGAAACATCAGCAAACCTCACTTCAGAAATCAACTGCATAAATCTCTTGAATTGAGCATCATGTGCTGGTCCAAATTTATTTCTCTTACAATCATCCTGAGTGTCTCAGTGTAAGTTTCTAGGACAGGTGGCCTGTTAAAGATGCTGCTTTAAACTTAGATGATCGGTTTGTGAAGCATTACAGGCATATCACCCTGCCTAGGACTTGTTGATGTAAGCAGCAGCCCTACCGTAATATTCTACAGTTTCTCAGCTCTTCAGGTGACAGCGATTACTTAGACATATCCAAAAAAGTCCAACAGGACTTCCTGTGTGTCTCATTCTGAGGCAACTGTGATGTTACCACTTTCCTTTAAGATGCTCAATATTGACTCCCCAACTCCAGCAGGCACACCCTATGAACTGACAGGCAAAATTCAATGCCCCTTCATGATTAAAGTCCTAGAGAGAATAGGGATAGAAGAGACATCCGGCAACATAATATATGTAATTTACATCCAGTTCATAGTCAACATCAACTTAAATAGAGATGAACTCAAAACAATTTTACCAAAACCAGGAGCAACACAAAGCAAATACTATATTGAGTAGGTATGGAGAGAGTGAATAGCTTT
This sequence comes from Alexandromys fortis, assembly GCF_014885135.2. Taxonomy (NCBI): domain Eukaryota; kingdom Metazoa; phylum Chordata; class Mammalia; order Rodentia; family Cricetidae; genus Alexandromys; species Alexandromys fortis. Next base: position 13,694,855 of record NW_026067917.1, read on the forward strand.
GTGTTGCTCCAATAAGACAACTGAAGAAGATTAAATCAATGCAAATTGAAAGAAAAGGAATCAAAGGACCATTATCAAAGGACCATTATTTGCAGATAATATGATAGTAAACATAAGTAGCAAGAAAAATTCCAGTGGGAAACTTCTACAGCAGATAAACACTTTCAGCACAGTAGCTGGATACAAAATTAATTCACAAAAACAGCAAGCCTCCTATATACAAATGACAAGCAGACTGAGAAAGAAATCAGGAAAACATCACCTTTCACAATAGACTCAAATAATAAAATACCTTGTTGTAACTCTAACTCAGCAAGTGAAAGGCTTACATGATAAAAAATTTTAAGTCTCTGAAGAAAGAAATTGAAAATATCAGAAGATGGAAAGATATTCCCTAATCAACAATTGATAAGATTAATATAGTATTAAATGTCCATCTTACAAAAGTAATTTACAGATTCACTGTAATCTCCATTAAAGTCTAACACAATTTTTCACAGACCTTGAAATAACAATTTTCAGCTTCATATGAAAACACACACACACACAAAGGATAATTAAAACAATGTTGAATAATAAAAGAACAACTGGAGGTATCACCATCTCTATTTTCAAATTGTACTACAGATATAGAGTAATAAAAACATGGTATTGGCATAAAATCAAACATGTTGATCAATGGAATTGCACTGAAGAC
>NW_026067917.1:13697571-13726553 GCF_014885135.2 Alexandromys fortis
ACAGAGAAACCCTGTCTCAAAAAACCAAAACCAAAAAAAAAAAAAGAAGAAGAAGAATAGATAAAGAAAATGTGGTAGATTTATGCAATGGAGTATTACTAAGCTGTTAAAAATGACAACATGAAATTTTCAGGCAAATGGATGGAACTAGAAAAAATTCATGCTGATTGGGGTATCCCAGACCCAGAAAGACAAATATGAAATGTATTTGCTTATATGCGGGTAGCAGTTGTTAAGTAAATGATAACCAAGCTGTAATCTATAGTACAACAGAGGGTTGGTATAAAGTAAGAGACTAGAGGAAAACATAGATTGCCTTAGAAAAGGGAAAGAGAATGTATAGATATGTATAGAAGGGGGTGGAATGGTAGGATCAAGTGGGGAGGGGAGGACAAAAGGGGTTGTGGGAGGGGATATCTAAGAGACACCTAAAATTAAAGGACTTGTGGTGGGTAGTATGGAAACCTAATACAGTGCAAATTTCCTATATATACATATATGTAGGCAATCTAAATGGAATCATTAAATTATGGGAGAGATAGAGTCCCAATTGTCCAGCTCTTATCATCAAATGAAGCTTCCAGTCCTGGGATCAGGTTACATCTAATTGAGTTGCTGGTCATTGCTTGGGTGACCAAAACCCTGAAACTATATCGCCCAGGGACCTAGGATAAAACCAAGTAATACTGGTCTAAAAAATGTAATGATGAAATAACTCATAATAATATTCTGCTATACTCAGAGATCAGTATTTTGTTCAGCCATCATCAGAGGAAGCTTCCTACTGCAGCAGATGGGAACAAATAGAGAAACCCATAGCCAGACATTACACAGACTGTAAGAGACCTTCTAACACTCAGCTCTAAATGGGGTGTCTCCATCAGATCCCTCCCCTCAGAGTTCAGGGAACCCTTCAGAAGAGGAGATGGGGAGAAGGTAAGAGCAATAGGGATTGGAGGACAGCAAGAAAACAATTCCCTTTAAATCAACTTCACCAAAGCCTGTATTAATTCAGAGACTGAAGCAGCATGCACAGAGCCTGCACAGGTCTTCACCAGGTCCTTTGCGCCTATATTATGGCTTCAATTTTAGTGTTTTTATGGGATTTCTGAGTATGGGAAAGAGTGTGTCTCTGACTCTTGTGCCTTCTCTTGCGCTCTTTTCCTTCTGTTGTTTTGTCCAACTTTGATGTGATAGTTTTTGTTTTATCTCATTATATTTTATTTTGTTGAAGTCTAATGAATGAATGAAAACTTAGTCACTAGGGTAAGGGTTAACAACTGAACTGTCACTTAAACCTGCTGGGAGAGAGAAAATGAGTTTTCTCCACAGAGTGATACTGGGTATATCAACCACTCCATGGAAGGTCTCATGTTCAACATATAATGGACTCCACATTTGTGTGTGTGTTCTTTTATTTGGTTACAGCTTAGTGGTTTGTTTTTGTTTTTGTTTCTGTTTCTATTTTGTGTGGTATTTTGTCTTGTTTCTTGTTCTGGGTGGTTTTGTTATTGTCCTGTGTTTTTGTTTGTTTTTGAGAAATTACTTAAAGTCAGGGAAGATGATAAGGAAGGACTACGGGGAGGTGAAGAATATGATTAAAATAGATTAAAATTTAAAAATTGAATTCAATAATAAAATAGAATAAAAGATACTGAATAGGAAAACACAATAAGTCATGAGCTAAGAAAATTAAACAAACTATCAACAACAGTAACAAAACCCCCAAGATGCTGTCAGCATCTATCAAAACACAGAAGGTTTTTAACTCTCGCACTGTTTGTCAAACCTTCTTTTCTATTGAGAAGTATATTCCAGATACGCACACAGGATTCTTCTCCTTATTGAGTGAATAAGTAAATTAAGTTTACATGATAAAAAAAAGTGAAACATTAATTACAGGTGGAATCACTGTAAATAACTTGCTAAAGAGATTACTTTGAATAAGACAATATTCAAAATAATAATTTAACAAACTGCACAAAACTTCGGTTCAGCAAAAGCTGAAGCAGTTCTTCTAATGGGAATCCATAAAGAATAATTGAAGAAACTTAGAACACTGAATCAGGAGTAGGATAAGTGACGTAAATTTGGCACAAGTGACTTTTGACTCTCGCCATATATTAGCTTCCAGAAAACTACTACATGCGTTAATTAACTGAAGTTGGCTGGTCAGTGTGTGTAGGGAAAACGAGATTTCACCTTTATTGGTTTATGTGGTTCAAAATAGCTGCTGCTCGAAATCAAAGCTGCTGAACAGGAGAGTGTGGAGAGAAACGTGAAGGCAAAGGCTCAGCCCAACATCCTCAGGAATCAGAACTTTAAAATTTTAAAGCTATGCATTTCAATGATTAATTTTTTTCCTAGCAATATCATATCACTATTATGACTTCTTGTTCTGCCTAAGAATATCCTGTATGTGTGCTAACCTAGGGAAAATAGAGTGTTCATATAGTGAGAAGAAAGGTAAAAATACATTGAAGCTTTAGCAAAAAGAGTTACATTAAACAGAAGGTAATGTGCAATTACCTTTTACATTCTGAGAAAGAGTGTTTCCCTACACATCCTGCTGTAATTGTACAAGCTTCGTATATACCTGTCTTATTGCTTTTTGTGAGGATGTGTCTGTTCTTTGTTTTCACTTTGAGAGATTCCTGAAATTAGCCTTCTGCGCCAGTCTAAAATCCAATTTGCTCTCTGCCTTTCCAACAGCTTCATGTTTCCTCAGAGACAGCTTACTGTATGAATAAAATATAATGTAAGTCTATGGTTTGCACAGAGAGAGAGAGAGTCAAAGATTTTTCCTTTATCATTCCTGTAGCCCACAAGGAAATACCAGAATGGGGATTAGACTTGGCAAAAAAAAAATAGTCCATACTGATGGTTGGGCCTAATAATTTCTTGATATAAAAGAATCATATTAAGTTCTATCAAGTCTCAAAGCTCATTCTGCCAAGGCTATCTAATCTCTTGCCTCCTCGGTGTCAAATAACTATTTTTTACTTACTCCATTTTGAATGAGATAGAAGATGATAGCATTTTGTAAGCTCCTGAATTGTACAAATGTGAGTTCCTTAAACTAGTTACACTGATATACACCTCAGAAAATGTGATCGCTTGGTAATGAGCATAAGTTAGCCTAGAAGAAGCGAGATTTTTCTCATCATAAAAGTCTGATCATTAATGGCCATTCTTCTCATACTGCTTAAAATAACCCACCTGCTTCACAGAGGTTACTGTATACATCAAGCACTCTTTTGGCAGATTATTGCCTTAGGTCCAAAGGCAGTTTATTGCAATACTGTGTAATTGACAATTGTTTGAAGGTTATGAGAAAATCTGTTAGAAGTCACTTATACAGTTGCTAGATATATATACACCTGTATTAATAAAAATAATATTTACTATATTATATATGATTATACTGTTTGTGTATATGATATTAAAATAAACACATTAATGTTTGTGCAACTACTATCATTACATGTTACCCTACAAAAAAACAGTCAAGCTTTTACAACTTTTTTTGAGAAGACTGATTTTTGTCTAGATGACATTTAAGTTCATATAGTCTATGGCAAGTTAACTTCAGGCAAACACATTGTTGTATGATGCCTACTTAACTCCTCCAACAGATAGATGTGGAGAGTTCATACATCACAAAACTTCATCGCAAGTAGTTTCCCTGAGCCTTTGTGTTGTGGAATATTTGTACACTATATGGAGGTGTATTTGCTGTGATTGCTGCAATAAAAAAGCTGACAAGTCAATAACTAAGCAGGCAGTATAGGTAGGATTTCCAGGAAGAGAAAAGAGGAGGGGTAACTTATCAAGGGGCCAGGAGACACTGAGAGGAAATAGGAGGTACAAGGTGAAAGGGAGGTAACATCAAATGGTAGACAATAAATTAATAAAAATTATGGGTTAATTTTAAGTTATAAGAGCTAGTTAGGAACAAGTCTAAGCTATAGCAGAGCTTTTGTAATTAACAAGATGTCTCCATGTTGTTATTTGGGAACTGGCTGGTGGAACAAAGAAAGACTCATTACACCTTAAGGACAATAAAGCCGGCCTATTTTATTAGAGGGCTTGTGCTCTTACAGTGTTTTGTACTCTTCAAGTTCTTTCAGATGTTTGTGTATCCTTTAAATGCCTTGAATATTTTGACCCTGTTTAAATGGTTTTTGAATTCGGTTTATTTGGACTCATCTAGCTAATTCCCATTGAAGACAACTTAAACCGGTGGTCTTTGAGGGAATATTATCATGGTTTTTCATGTTGTTCGATTTTCTACAGGTTCTGGGCATGTGGTATTAATTCATTGGTTGTGTGTCTGGTATGAATTTCTGGCCTGTTTAAGTTAAATGGGACATTCTTTCTGATTTTTAGTATTGCCCAAAATTGGTTGATTTCAGAGCATATAGAAGGAATTTGTTGCTCAGTTCCTCAGGCCCTCTGTATTGATTTTGGTCTAGAGGATATGAAATGACTCAATTTTGGTGATTACTGGTATCTCTTGAGAGGCTTAGTGATGGAGTGTTTTTACATGGATGAGGAACAAGAAAGCTCCCTAGTGCAGCTCCTTGCTGGGCCTTAGTTGAAGAAAAGACAGCTTGGTTTATGTCAGTGAGCACACTTACTAAGAAAGCAATGGAGTGTGGTTCCTAGATGGTCCTGGGCTGGAAATGACTGCACAAGATACAGAACAGGACAGAATCAACCAGAAAGCATGTGGACGCACCACCCATCTAGGTATCATGTTTCATTAGTTAATTTCAGTTTCTGTATTACTTGAATCTCTAGAAGCTCGCTTCTGGCTTATGTCATTAGTTCCATGTAACTGTGGTGACTAGAAGAGAGAACGCAAAGCTGACGCTAGCCAGACCTTGGTAAGAAGCAGTACACAGACTGCTGCAGCAGAATAACCTTTCCCCCTGGCGCCTCTCCCAGCTTTACAGTTTCCTAACACTCTGGGCTTATTGGCCACCAGACTGTCCTCAGATGCCTTTTTATGTCTACTGGGGAAGTGAGTGAAGAGTGTACTACTTTAAAACCTTCTAAAAGGAACCTTGCCATTCAGTTTAAGTTTACTATTTTACAGTAAATTGCATGACACTTTAGGAAAGTGCATTTTATGATTACTTAGTAACGTTCTAGACAGGTCAGCTTCTTGCTTTTAATTAGATGAATGTGATTCCTAATGGAATGGCTAAATTGGGTGCTAAATTGCATGTTGGAGACTTAATTTTGTAAGATCCTATCTCCTTTTCATTGGTTTTCTTTTTCTACTACAGACAAGAGATTCGAATTAGCTTCAGGTAGGACAGTGGATAACAATTGCTAGGTTTTGTAAGGGTTACTTTCTTTGACTTAGTTTAGCTTTTATCAGATATTTAGCCTCTGGAGGATGTAAAGAATATTTTCATTTTTATTTGTACTATCAATTCAAAATTACCCAAGTCTTATCTTTTGAGTTTTCAGTAACTTAGTTTTAATCTCAATATTAATATTATGACACACTATCAAACTCTTCTAAACATGTAGATCTCCCCTGAGCTCTCAACATGTTTGACTCTAGGTAACCTAATTCACTTTGATTGATTGAAAAAAAATGCATATAATCTACTAAGGAATTACATGAAGAATATTTCCTATTGCATGTGTAGCTTAGCAAGATATTCTGAATTCAGGAAACCCCTCATGCTATTGATGGATGTTTAACAGTAATTAAAACCAAAAAGTAGCCAATTTCTTATTTGTTTACTTTTGTTGATTCTTTGTGGATTTTACATCATACATTCCGATCCCACTTATTTCCCTGTCCCTTCACATCTGCCCTCTGCCCTTGCAAACTCCTCCTGCCAGAATATCAAATTTAAATGAAAACCCAAAAACCAAACAAAACAAAGAAACAAAACAAAACAAAAAAAAAAAAAAAGAAAGAAAGAATCTTGTGGAAGCTGTAGTGTGGCCCACTGAAACATACAGTTTACCCTTTAGTCTGTTCACCTTTACTTGCAAGTGTTAAGTACCCCGAGTAATGGCTCGAGGCCTCTGGGTTTCTGCTACACCACTCACTGATAAAGGGCTCTCTATAGGAGCTCCTCTTGGGTATTCTGTTACTATCCTGTGTCATGGAGATCCTGATGTTTCAAATCTGTACATTCATCCTATTCACATGCTCCAACAGTTCACAGATTCAGTGGATGTTGAGGTAGCCCAAGTCATAGCCCTGGTTCTGGGCCTGGGTGGTAGCTGGGATGGTCAACCCTCGAGCTTTCCCTCACGTTAACTACCCGGATGAGCTCTCTAGCACTGCCTTGGCTAGCTCACCCATTGCAGCCTGCAGCAAGAAGCAGGGCCAGTTCTCTTGCTCTTAGGCCCTCAGATCCAGTCCACATTACTCAAATTGCCAGGGCCAACTCTACTGTTTAGCCCAGGCAAGGTGCAGGGCCTTCTCTCCCAATTACTGTAGGAAGCATACAAGATGGGGTGTGGTCGGCTCTCTTACTTTGCACTCACAGGGCCGGCTCACCAGCTAACCAGACAGCCGGGTCAGCCCTAGTGTGCAGCCCGGGCAGGGTCAGGGCCCACTCTTCTGTGAACTGCAGCTGGTGTAGGGCATGACTAGTTCTCTCACTCTCATGATCCCAGGCCAATTCTTTCACCTGCAGCAGGTAGCAATGGGCAGAGCGGGGAGGACCTTTGCCATAGCATGGCAGACAAGGGGGGGAGCAGGGTCAGCTCTGTTGCTCTCACACCCCCAGGCCTAGCTCACCTGCAACCCAACAACAGGGTCAGCTCTGTTGCTCTCACACCCCCAGGCCTAGCTCACCTGCAACCCAACAACAGGGTCAGCTCTGGTGTGCTGCCCAGATGGGAAGGGGAGGCTACTTTTCCATGCACTGAAGCTGGTGAGGGTCAGGGCTAGCTCTCCTGCTCTTGTGACCTCAGGGCCAACTCTCGCACTTCCTCCAGGTGGCAATAGGTAAGAGGAGAATGGCATCTTCCCCTCACCCCTGCATCCACATGGCAGATGAAGGAGGGCAGGGTCAGTTCTCACGCTCCTGTGCTCTCAGGGTCGACTTGCCTTTGTCCCCGATCACAGGGTCAGCTCTAATGTGCTCCCCAGGTGAGGTGCACGCCTATGATGAGGGTGAGGTCACATTTTCTGAGTGTGGAAGTGAACTCTCTCCTAAGGGGTAGAGCCAGATTTCCTGCTGCAATATCCAGTGAGGAGCAGGACCAGCCATCCCAGGGACAGTGAAGGGCAGGACTTCCTTAGTACAGCATGGTCCCAATGACCACTGCACTAACATGGGACATGAACATCACCACAGACCCCAGCTGCAACAGGATTTCATACTCCAACATGGCCCTCAGCAGCAATCTTGGGCCCAGATGCCACAACGGTCTCAGTGGCAACAAAGGACCCTCAGATCAGCACCGCTCTGACAGCATGCCCCGCAGTGGTCCCAGATGGTTTGCCAGACCCCCAGGTATCTGCAGAGCCTTGGTAGCAACTGGAGCCATAAACACTACCCAGACCATGGTCTCTACAGGTCCATGGACCCAGACATAGCTCTATGCAGTGACCTGGTCCTATATATCTCCATGGCTCCAGGTAGCAGTACTTGCCACCCAGATCAACATGGCCCCAGGCATGACATGGTCCTCAGACACAGACATGGTCCAAAGTGGCTCACCAGAAACTTGTTCTTTGCATGGTCCCTTGTAATAACAGGAGCTCCAGACATCAACTCAACCCCAGCTGCTGTAGGGTCATAGACCCAGACAGTCCCCTTTGCAATAACCATGGCACAGGCAATGCCAGGATCCCAGGTGAGAGCGCAGGCCACTCACACCAGGATGTTCCTGGTGCCAGCAAGGTCTTCAGATGCCCTCATGATTCCAGGATTTGGCCCAGACCCCGGATGTCTATGTGGCCTTTGGTGACAGCATGTGCCACAGACATCAATATAGACCATGGCTGTGGTCTGGCCACAGACCTAGATATGTTTTTAGGAAGCAGCCTGGGTTCAGATGTCACTATGTTCCCAGGTGGCTCTGTAGGTCATAAGAGCCTGTGTGGCCCCCACAGAAGCATGGCCCTGGGGGGCAGCCTAGATCCCATCAGCATCACAGTCTTAGATGGTCTCAGGAGCCACAGATATCAACACAGACCCTAGATGCTACAGGGCCATGGCCCCAGTCATAGCCCTCTGCCACAGCGCTGGCTTAGACTATACCATGACCCTAGTTGACAGCTCTGACCAACCAAATCCACCTGGCACTGGCAAGGGCATAGCCACCGAACACCAATATGGTCACAGGTTGTGGCATAAACCGTGGGTATCTACAGGGGTCCAAGTGGCAGTATGGACCAGTGACATCAACACTGACCCTGGCTACAGCAGGACCATGAACCCAGACATGGTCCTTGGAAGCAACCTGGGCCAGGTTTTCACGATGGCCCTAGGTGAATGTGCAGACCACTAATATTAACATGGCCCCCCAGGGAAGCATGATAATCAGACATCAAAGTGAACTCAGGTGGTAGCCCAAAACACAGACCCCTGCACAGCCCTCTGGGGCAACAGGAACCACAGACATTAACTCAGGCCCTCTCAGTTGCTTTAGTGCCGCAGATCAAGACCTAGCCCTATGTCATAGCCCAGGCCCAGACATCTCCCTGGACTCCATTCCTATCAGTGTGTTCCTCACAACCCTCACCTCTCTGGCCAGATCTGCTTCTCTCTCTCTCTCCAGCCCATAAACCATTTCACCTCTCCCCTCTCTTCCACCTCCCCACTCTGTACTCTCTCACCACAATGGTGTCCAACTGCCTAAAGCCAGGGCTCTTGGTTGGACCAAAGGTGGTGCTTGGTTGAGTACTGTCCATCCCAGTCATAAGGGATGGTGCAGAACTGTTGCCTTTTTCCTTTCCAATGCCCAGGCTTAGAGACCTCAGACAATACTTGGTATGATGGTGCCTGACCACCCTGGCAGAGGCACCAGGTGGTTTCTGGTTGATTGTGACCCCTGCAGACCCAAAAGTCTAGAGGGGTGCTATCCATTGCAAATTCCTTATTTTGCTGTGGAAATATATTTATCATCTTCTCTCTCCATTACCAGTGTTGCCATTCATTAATGTGGATCTCCCATGACTTAATGTCTGTGCTGCTCATGATGGATCTGGAGATGCCTGGGAGAAAGTTCCAGTTCTTTATCCATACATTCTGTCTATGAGATATCATTTTCAATGCTTTTTTACTCACTGTCAACCTTCTACCATCATCTTTAGGGAAATGTTTTTCTATAGGAAACAGTAGGAACTGCTTGGAGAACTGAATACTTTTTCACTATTGATAGTCATCACTCATGCTAGACAGCTCCTTGGAGACTTACAAAGAGAGCTCTGGACTGAAATAGGAAATATACTTAGTGCACCCATCAAGAGCAGGGAGAATACAGGGCAGTGGTGGTACACACCTTTAATATCAACACTTGGGAAGCAGAGGCACGCTGATCTTCATATTTGAGACCAGCCTGGTCTACATAGTGAGTTCTAGGACAGCCAGAGATATACAGAGAAACCCTGTCTTGAAAAAAAAAAGCAAAAAACAAAAACAAAACAGAGCAAACAAGCAAAATAACAGGGAAAAGAAAATATAAATATGCATTAAAACTACTAGATGAGACAATTCAGTTGTGATTCATCAAAATAATACTTTTTATACATACTCAGCATCGCAAAGACCTCAAGTAAAGCTCCCACCCATGGAGAGTCACCCAACTGTCCATTTACTTCTGTATTCATTCCTTTTGGGATTTCCTACAAATTCAATGAAATCCTTTTATTTTGTTTTTCATTCTGTGTTCCCCAACCACTGAGATTTTCTTCAGTTTTGAAGCTCAACTCAGAATCTGAGTTGAAAACTCTTAAATAGAACGTTCTTTCAGAAACAAGCACAGTGTAAATTAAGTTAAGTTCTTTATTTTCTTCTCCTTGTAACTAACTATGGAAAAGAGAAAAAAAAAACCTCTTGAGTTAATAAATAGCTTTGCTGTACAATATTATGAATGAACACTTTTCTTATGCTCCACATTATTCTTAAGATGCTAAGTATTTCATAAACTATAGAAAATATAGAAGTACATAGTGCATTCAAAGACTCCTTCAATATCCCAGTTTTTGTGTGTGTCATCATGAGACAGTACTTGAGTTGTATTGGAAGTTACCAAATTCTGGCACTGCAAAAATGAAACCCAGTACAGGCATCCACGTAACAATTCCATTGCAAATCGGTTGTGCTCCTCACCGGAAAACTGCTCATTTGGTGTGATTATGGATGGCCGACACCTGCACTGGCAGCACTGACAGTCCACAGAGATGGCCACTAACAGGTACGCAATCAATTCTAAGACAGTGTTTGTGAGGACAGAAACCGCTCTTAGATGCACAGGGAAGAGATGCAATAAATCGTAGCTGCTAAAGCACAAGGGAGAATCAGGTTTAACAAAAGAAAGTACCTTTGGAATGATGACTCACGGAAAGTTAGTTCTTTCAGTTTGTATAAAAGATGGATGACACTTAGATTTGAAGGGAAACAATCGAAACACACACATTTTTCTGGATAATGCTAACAAAAAAAGTATTAAGATAGTTTCGCTATTTTTCTCCCTTGTGATATGTTAAAAAAACGTTTCTTTTCAATCTGCATTCATTTTCTTGGGTTGCAGCCATACCCTCCCCTCTTTATCTCTTTATCTTTTCTCTCCTCTTCATTCTATTCTGCATTGTGCTCTTTTTCTGACAATATTTAGCTTTCTGACTCTCTGTAGATGTGAATCTAGGTGACTGTCCTACCGCCAATCAGATAGCCAATGGCCTAGGTAGCACTCAACTAATTTACACAGCAAGTATTCATAATTACAGGGGAAGAACAAAGTAACATTCTAGTCTATGCATGTTTCAGAAGTGAGATTCTCAGCTACTCCTAATTCCTAAGCAAACAGAACAGTTTTCAGTGTGTGTTAGCCACCAAAAGCTATTATGCACAAATAGGTTATAGTTATCAACCTCGGAAACTTCAGAACTGAACAGTAAAGATACATTTCCTCTTGCAGAAGAGTGAAAACCATGGAACTATCACAGCAAACACACCTCAAGATCACACCGCAGGAGAGATACTGCTATAGAGTCCATGTCTGGAAAAGGATACTGGGGACTCTCCACAACTCTTTTATAGAAAGTGAAAAAGAAAGGAATGAGTTTTATATTCTGTAACAGATAATTTCTTACATCTTTACATCTGTATTGAATTTATTCATTTTATTCCTACACGTCCTTAGCTAAGTAGTAAAAAATGTACTTGTTCCTATCCCATAAAGGAGGAACAATTGATTGATTTCTCCTGATACAGGATTTCATTAGCTAGAGAGAAAAAAAATCCAAATCCAGATGTTCTGAGCCATGTCAACAAAAAACAAATACACTGAACCTGATAGAAGAGAAAGGGGGGAATATCCTTGCACTCATTAGCACAGAAATAGACTTTCTGAATAGAACACTGTTAGCACAGACACTAAGATCAACAATTTATAAATGGTACCTTGTGAAACTGGAAAGATTCTGAATGGCAAAGAATATGGTCATTCAGCCAAAGCAGCCTACAGAGTGGGGATAGAATTTTATCAACTCCACTTCTGAAAGAAGGTTAATATCCAAACTATATAAAGAACGCAAGAAACTAGACATCAAGAAAACAAATAGCTCAATTTAAAAATGGGGTAGAGAGAATTCTCAATAGAGGAAACTCAAATCCCTGAGAAACACATAAAGAAATTTTCAACATCCTTAGCAACATCCTTAGCAAATCAAAACGACACTGAGATTTCATTCTTACATCTGCCCAAATGGCTAAAATTAGCCAAACAAGTGGTGTGGATGCAAGGATGTGGAATAAGAGAAACACTCATAGATTGATGGGATTGCTAACTTATACAATCACTACGGAAATCAGTGTGGTGGTTCTTCAGGAAGATGGGAATCAATCCACCTCAAAATCCAGCTATACTGCTTGTGGACATTTATACAAAAGAACCTTCATCCTACCACGGAAATATTTTCTCACCTATGTTTCTTGCTGCTTCATTCACAATAGCTGGATGTTAGAAATAACCTAGATATCCTTCAGTAGAAAAATGGACAAAGAAAATGTGGTGTATTTGCATAATCAAGTATTACTCAGCCATTAAAAAATGAGACATCATGAAATTTTCAGGCAAGTGAATAGAACTATAAAAAAAATCATCCTAGTGAGGTATCTGAGACCCAGAAAGACAAAAAAGGTATGTATTTAGCTTATATGTGGATTTTAGCTGTGAAGTCAATGATAACAAATCTATAATCCATAGAATCAGAGAGGATAAGTATACAGAAAGGAACTATAGAGAGCAAATAGAATGGGTAGGGAAGTATTTGAGGAAGGGAAAGCATATATGATCAAAATATATTTAAATTTAAAAATTATTTTAAATAATAAAAACATTTTTAAAAATGTACAATATAATATCCTTAACCGTAAGGAAAATAAAAATTAAAACTACTTTGATATGTCATTTTACATTTATCAGAATGGCCAAGATTTATAAAACAAACGACAGCATATAATGATGAGCATACAGGGAAAGGGGATGACTCATTCATTGTTGATGGATATGCGAGGAAAGGGAATATGCATTCATTTTTGAGAGGTGTGCAAGGAAAGGGGATACTCATTGATTGTTGATAGGCGTGCAAGGAAAGGGAATACTCATTCATTACTGACGGACATGTAAACAGTCACTCTGGAAATCAGTGTGGAGCTTCCTCAAAAGTCAAAAATGAATCTACAAGGTCCAGTTATAACACTTTGGAGCATATACCCAAATGACTACTACATCTTATTACAGAGCCACTGGGTCAGCCATGTTCCTTGCGGCTCTATTTACAATAGCCAAGAATTGGAATTAGCCTAGATACTCATCAACTGATGAATAGATAATGAGACTGTAGTACACTTACATAATAGTATATTATTCAGCTGTTATGGAAATGAATTATGAAATTTATAGGTAAAAAGAAAGAGCTAGAAACTGTAATACTGATACCAGATGCCAAGAGACAAATACTGCATGATTTCTTATATGTGGATATTAGCTTTTGCACTTTCAAGATGTGTGTTTGAATCTGAGTCACCACAGAGGTAAGTAGCTGGTGAGATATCAGAAGACAAGAGAATCTTCTAACAAAGGGGAAATCGAGTTTAATGTTATAAAGAGATAATAAAGGGGAAAGGAGAAAAGACTGAATGGAGAGGGAGATGGGAGATCAAGGTAAAGGAGAGAACATGGACTGAGATAAGGAATGCTACAGTTCTCTTGAAAGACCGCATGGAAACCCGCTGCTGTGGAAGCTTCTTAACATATATGTAAGGAGTGAAATGGAATCGACAAAACATGGAGAAGACAATGATCCAACTAAATAGCTTAGGCCACCAATTAAAACCTCCAGTGCCACAGATAGGTTATATCTTGCTGAGCCATTGGCCAGAGGAATCCATAGACAATCCCATGCCAAACATCAGAGGCTATTGCCAAAGTTATTGATTACTCTCCATAACTTGCTAAAGAAACAACTTATTTATATCCTTAAACATGAGAAACTTGGGTCAGTTACCAACTAGAAGCTTTGCTCCTATTGAATAGTACTCAAAGTGCTGGAATGAACTCTGCACGATACTGGAGGAGAAACCTAAGCATCAACATCACCTAGCTTCATATTCTATGAGCTTCAACAGGGATCCACCCATAAGATACAACAGTCAAATAACAGAACAAATGTTCTGGGAGTGAGAATCCATTTCCTTGTTTGGATTTAAAGCCCATTCCATGAGATGGAACTCAAATCTGCTACTACAAATGTGATCAAGAACCTAAGACTCATCTTTTGTTTGGGAGTCTTTTCATCTGCCTGTTTGGCTGAGAGGCACACTTCCTCTCTATTGTCCAAATGAGTATTATTAAGAGATGCAACTTTTCAATATCTGGTAATTGGGTTCATTTTAAGCACTGAAGCCATTTGATTTGGAATTCCTTGTCCATCACTTCTGGTCCTATCACTAGCGAGCGCCTCTAGCTCTATATCTAATAAAGATAACTTACCCAACTACTGATGTGGCTCCTTGCTCTACATGTAATGGAAAGATTGCAGTTAGCTGTGTTTGTCTAGCTAACAGTATCTGAACGAAAGGATTCACAATCACATTGAGACAATATGCATTTGTGAACCTGGAAAAGCAAGTGGGAGTTAAGGTCTTGCCAGCTGGAGGACTTGGCTCAGCTCCTCCCAGCCTGTGGCATTGTTGTAACTGAGGCAGACCTTTATGGAAATTCATCTGGTTGAACCAACATTTGTAAAATGAATAAGAAAATTAGTATTGAACATATACCAATTCTAGGACATTTCTTTTTCTAGAGGAAAAAAGTCTAGTATTGCTGATCAATCATTTTAATAATTGATTGTTGAAATATATTACTTCCATTTGGCTACCTGTTATATTTGTGTTCCATTATCAAAATCTAACAATAATCCTGTGAACTTTGTAATTATTCCAAAGGCACGCAACGAAATGGTTTCTTCTGAGCCAGCAATTCCTAAAGGATATAACGTAGCAGGATTTCATACTTGGCCTTAAGATGAGGAAAGTTGTTTGGTATTTGTTGTAAGTGCAGTGAGCATTGCTAGTGAGTGATGGCTATGCCTAAGCAGACTGCTGATGCAGGAATACAAAAGTAGAGGCCTATCATGCCTTCTGATTTAGGGCTCGGAGACAGTGGGGAGTGGTAAGATTGATAGCCCAGAAACAAATCTTCTGGTAGAGGTCCATGACCTGCGTCAGAGCTTTTGGGATTGATAGCATACTGTGTTATCAATCTCAGCACGGTAAATGGGACTACTATTCTCTATGAAAAATGGGCCATATTAAATACTCTGACATTGGCTAGATTGAGAACTGAAGAGACACTGAAGAAGAATACATGTTTTCAGAAATAATGTCGTGCCGTTTTATTGTGTAGTTTTTTTTGAAAAGAGACAATGAAAGCAATGCCAGTCTACATATATCTAAAGTATGCAGTCTTGTGAACTGTATTGTTTTTATGAATTTGAAATTGATAGCAACATAATTAAGATTTTGTAGGCATAGGAAGGATGCTAATGGTAGTTCAAACAGTCAGTAATAATTCCATGAAATGGAGACAAAGTAACATATGGCTGACTATACTACTGTACAATAAAAATTAAGCCTTGATATGTGAAATGAGATTTAAACAATTGCTAACTAAGAATCTACTGGCGTTGTAAGTTTCAAATAGTTCAGGCAATATATCTAGGGACTAATTTAATTGATGACTGCTATTCTGATGCCTGGCACATTCTGGTACCCAAAAGAAGTGCAACAGAATCTATTGACTTTTTTTAAAATCGATTCAAGCTGTGACTTGGAGATTTGGCATTTTCATTGAAAATGCAGTTTTTCCCTTCAGTTGTTGTCTTTTTTAAAGATTACTTTGAAGTTAACATTTTTTTTGAAGCATAAAGCATTAAATCTGAAACAGTATTACATGGCCCAAATACCTTTATTGGTAAAGCATCATATCAAGTCCAGATACATTAGCATGTGTATGTGTGTGTGTGTGTGTGTGTGTGTGTGTGTGTGTGTGTGCAGAGAGAGAAAGGGAGAGAGAGAGACTTGCTGACCCAAATGCCTGTTACTATCATGTAAAATATGAACTATCTATCAACTAAATGTAATTAAAATATGGCACTTCCTACCCATAACAATTTTATGTATTTTATTTCACATGTTATACTACTGATAAAAGAAAATTTTTGTATTAGCACAGACACATTTTTCATCTTTGTGCTTAAAAAGAATTTGGAAAAATGTGTATTAACACTTTCACAGCTTTAAGGAAATATTTTAAACATCCTTTATTGCTTTTAAATAATATAGCTTTGGCTTCCTTGTACAATGACGGAATAAAACTAAATATTAAAATCCTTTAATTCATATTTTATTAGTACCTAAATATAATGTGAGTAACCAAATTATGTACCGAGAAAAAAAACAGTGAAATGTTAATATTGTTCATTTTTTCTCTTGTATTGATTACTTTAATTAATTTTTCAGATAATTACTTTGACAGAAGTATACTTTTACATGGAAGTTTTTGTCCACATTTATTTTATTTTTGTGATTATGTGCGTGAGTCTGTGTGTGAGATACTACATATGAGAGCCAGTGGCTTTAGGGGCCAGAGACATCAAATCTTTCTGGAGCAGGAGTTACAGGCAGCAGTGAGCCCCTCCATGTGGGTTCTGAGAATTCAACTCAGGTCCTCTGAACGAGCAATATGTGGTCTTAATTTATTTATTTTCCTCATTAAAAAAATTTGAAAGTATAATATTACATTTCTCCATTCCTATCTGCCCTCCAAACCCTCCAATATGTCCCTCCAGCTCTCCTTCAAATACATGACCTCTCTATTAATTAATTGTTGTTGCATGCATAGATGTGTGTGTACATAGACATTCTTAAATATAACCTGCTCAGTCTGAATAATATTGCTTGTACGTATTTTTTCGGAGCTGACCATTTGGCAATAAGCAACCAATTGGTGTGCTCTCCTCTAGGGGAGGGCTGCCTCTCCTAGTCTCAACTTTACTCAGGTGCCTACAGTTCCTGTGTAGGCTTTAAGCCTCTGACTTTGTCCACCAGTGTTCTGCTTGCTCAGTTTATATTTGGGTCATCATATTCATGAGACTTTATGGGTGGAGCTTCTGATGTTACTAAGAGACACAATCTCACAGCAAATTCCCTTACCCTCTGACTCTTCTGCTTCCTCTTTGGCAATGTTTCCTAAGACACAGGTGCAGGAGTGTTTGCAGACTTATCAGCTGGGCCCAGCTTCCATAATTCTTCATTTTGATAGGTTGTGAGTTTTCTGCTTCAAAGAGAAGCTCCCTTGATAAGGAGTGAGACTTACACTTATCTACGTTTACAAAGATAAATATTTACAAGGTAGTTAGGGATTATTTATGGCTTACTAAAATGACAGTTGGAGGTCATCCACTAAGATACATGATTTCACTAGCCTTGGGTAGTTGCTAGGTGTCCAGTACAAGGTATTATTTCTTTCTTGTTGGGATGATGTTAAGACCAATTAGCGCAGTGGTTCTCATCCCATGGTTCCTGACTTCTTTTGGGAGTTGAGCAACCCTTTCTCAGGGGTTGGCTAAGACTATTGGAAAGTACAGACATTTATATTATGATTCATAATTGTAGCAAAATTATAGTTATGAAGCAGCAACGAAATAATCTTATGGTTGGGGGTCACTGCAGCATGAAGAACTCTATTAAAGGGTCACGGCATTAGGAAGGTTAAGCCCATCGAACCGGAAAGATGTTGGTTACTGTCAAGGTTTGTGTACTGCTACTGCACCCTTAGAGTTGTTGTGTTGTTCTAGTCATTGCTGTGGTTCATAGGTATCATAGCTGGGTAGGACTGTTGGTTGCTTCCTCTCCTTTGGAAGAAGAAACAATCAATTCTTTGAAATTAAAATTATTTAAAATGTTACCATTTTAAATCTTGGTAGATTTTTAAAATTTAATTTATCTCTTTATTTTCACTTTTAGGGTTTTTGTTTGATTGATTGATTGATTGATTGATTGATTGATGTTGGAGAATGAATTCAGGCTTTGGTGCATGCAAACCAAATATCCTACCACTGAATTATTCGTTCAACCAGTGTTAAAATTGAGTGAAAAATTTTGTCAGATGAAACATGTATGTCACTGGTCAAAATAACAAAAACAATTATATTAATAATAACTTTGCATAAAAATAAAAATTTTATTTAAAAACATGAGTGTGCAATGCATGATTATTGTAAATTAGTATACTCACTAATAATGATTAATTATTTCTCTATGTAAATAAAATTACATATCAATTCTATTCTAATTTTTCATCTTAGTAGGAAAAAGTACATGAAACTCTAACTTGGTCATGTAAATAACCCCAGAAGAACTAGTTTATTATAATAATATCAATGAATTATATGAAGCTGTCCATTTCGTACAGTCTAAAATTGTTAAAAGCAAAGGGTTAGTATCTCTGCCTTGTACTGGAATTTATTTATCTGATTTACCAAGTTCTTCAAGTCCTTAGAATTATAACAAAGTAGCTATTCTATAAAAGTCAATATTAAATGTTAAGTTTTTTATATTATAATACAGACTATTTAAATACTTAGGGACCTAAAATTGAGAAAAGTTAAGATGTAACAAGTTCATTTTAGAACATTTTCACTGGTTAATGAAGCCATATATTTTGGTGATGAATTTGGTTTTCATACGTCTTTTTAGACCTTAAAAAGACAAAAGAATGACAAAAAGAAGAATGTCCCTGAATTACTGAGATATAGAAGCAATTATATTTAACTGCTGTGACAATTAACACAAACTATAAATTTTTAGAATTAAATTATATACTATATGTGAATAATCCTAATCAAATAAAGCTAATCTTTAAAGCTTAAGATATGTTGTCACAAGCTAAAACTAGATAGCATTTGTTCCTTACCTATAGAGAAGGAAATATTCTCCTTTAAAGAATATTGTTTATCTACTTTGCAAATCTATAAACCGAAAGAAAAATTAGACTTCTAAAATTTTAGCAAAACTATAATTAATTTATAAATGATTGTTGAATGGGATGATTATGATTGAGTTCATTATATAATCTCCGTCAATTTAAGATAAATAAAGTACACAATTTGTGTAAACTTATGATCAAAAAGTGACATTTGTCTGAGACAACAGGACCCGCATTAATATATAAACATGGTTTTCTAATGTCTAGCTATTAAGGAAAATCGCAATTTTCCCTAAGTCTGATTATTTGCTCATGAAAAATTAATGTCATTGGCTTCATTTTATTTTTCTGTTACTCAAAGGTATGTTGTTCATAATGGGCAAAGAAACAGGAATCATGTTAAATTAAGTTAAAAAGTGATACGTGGGAGGACGTGTTGACCAGACTGTTTCTTATTATTAAGGAAGCTTAACACAGAGAGGACTCTTCCTATTTTTTCAACAGATTGTTTTATTTTTTTAATATTTATTTATTTATTATGAATACAATATTCTGTTTGTGTGTATGCTAGCAGACCAGAAGAGGGCACCAGACCCCATTACAGATGGTTGTGAGCCACCATGTGGTTGCTGGGAATTGAACTCAGGACCTTTGGAAGAGCAGGCAATGCTCTTAACCTCTGAGCCATCTCTCCAGCCCAACAGATTGTTTTATTATACTACTTCCTCATTGTGAATATTCTAAATTAATAGATGAGTAAATAGGTGATGATGAAGGAAAGCTGAAGATGAATAGTGTAGAAACTCAAAAAGGAAACTCAGAGGCAAGCCTCACCAAGAGATTACCAGAGACGGAAGAAAGAATCTTAGGCATTAAAGACAATATAGAAGAAATCAATACTATAGTCAAAGTAAATGTTAAATATAAATAAATCTATCCACAAAACATGCAGGAAATCTAAGACACTATGAAAAGAACAAATGTACAATTTGTTGGAATAGAGAATGGACTAGAAACCCAGGTGAAGACACGGAAAATACTTTCAACAAACTCATAGAAGAAAATTTGTCCAACCTAAGAAGGAGATGCCTATTAAAGTATAAGAAACATTCAGAATATCAAATAAACTGGACCAAGAAAGTTCCCTAGGCACATAATATTCAATACACTTAACCTATGGAACACAGAAAGAATATTAAAAGCCTCAAGGGACAAAGACCAAATGCCATATTAAGCCAGAATTGTTAGAGCAACATCTGACTTGTCAATGGAGACTATAAAAACCAGAAGGTTCTGAATAAATGATCTAGAAACTCTAAGAGAGCACAGCAGTCAGTGCAGACAAACTTTCAATATCAAAGATGTTCTTAGTCTCAAAAATTTTAAGTGAACATGGCTTTTGTTTGTTTGTTTGTTTTGTTTTGTTTTTATTTTTCTACATTAAGAAAGATACATAGCCATTCATTGTCATGTTTTTCACCAAAAACTGAGAATTATAATTCCCATTTGCCATAATGCTATGAGGGTTAGGTTTAAAATGTATATAATACATAATACTGATGCATAGTGAGTCATCATTAAGAAATGATGACTATCAAAGTGAACATGGAATTAGCAAAGCCTTTACTAGCAAAATAAATCAATAAGATGTGATGAAAGAAGTAAATTCATAGTATATAATTCTAAAATTGGAAAACTGAATATCTTCCCAAGGTGTCTATTTAAGTAAAACAAATGTAAGACTTGACGACCAAACTAATAAATCAGTTAAGTTACCTGTAAAATGTACTAACATGCTTATAGCAGTCAGATTATAATTAAACAAAATAAACTGTTGAGAAATAGTTCTTGGGAACGATATAGTGTGGGAGGTCCTTCTGTCTCTGTGTTGCTTTTATTTGTAAATGAATATAAAACTGCTTTGAGCCTATAGCAGAGTAGAACAGAACTAGGTGGGGAAAGCTAGGCTGTATGCTGGCAGAAAGAAGAGCAGAATCAGAGAAAAGCCATGGAGCCACTGGAGATAGACTAGATGCTGGGAACTTTACCCAGTATGCCACAGCCATGTGGTAATATAAGATTAATAAAAATGGGTTAAATTAATTTACAAGGTAGCCAATAAGAAGCTAGAGCTAATGGGCCAAGCAGTGATTTAATTAATACATTTTCTATGTGATTATTTCAGGTCTAAACTAGCCGGGCAGCCGGGAACCAACAAGCAGCCTCCTTCTCCAACAATGATAGAAATCTATCGAGTAATTAATCACTATATAAAAATATAATATGTCCAAAATGTTTTAGAAATAACAGTGTGTTAACTAAGGGGTCAGGTCTGGTTTATTTGTCAGACTTCTCAGTGACTTTATTATATTAAGTTAATACCATATGTACCATTTCCAAAATGTCAATATATATGGCCCTCTTTTTAATCACTTAAGAAAGCTCACAAGGCTAGCTCTTTATGACAGAATTTAGGAAACAAGGTAATGGCCAAATGAAATTTATCTGGGATATAACTAGATTGAATCAGGAATTTAGTTCTACCTACATTCAATCAAATTATTCTCTTGAGAAACTATTAGTATTCCCTCTGGCTTTGTGACGCTAACTGTGGAAATCAAACTTTGCTTTCCCCCACAAAACCCTGTTAGCTACTTGGCTATTTTTTATAGACATAGTCTGGCTTCAACAGGAAAGGGTGGTAATTATGGTATTATAAGAACTAAATGAATTTCTGAAAACAACAACTTTTCATCAAGTTTTACTGTTTTTTGCATACAATGCTCACATTTCCTTTCCAAATTTTTGTTAATCTTGAAATTTAAAAGAATGAATAATGCATCTGTCCTCATGTCAGGCCCTGATGTCACCACTCTAGAGGCAATGGTTCCTGGGAGAATGAAGCCTAAAAATAAGGTGGACTAGACTCATGCAATAGCCAACTTCATTTAGAGCATCAGACAACTTATGTTCTGAGGGTTGAGCAAGGCCATATTAGCAAACATCATGAGTTCAAACTGTATACAAACTCAAGGACAGGCTACACTGGGAAACATTTTTTAAAAAACATAAGTAAATTAATTGATAATCTGAAGTAAACCCACTCCTATTTATTATACATGGGAGGGACATAAAAAGCTATGCCAAGAGCGAACCCATGTTTAGAAGTAACAGAGGTTGCCAGACTCTTGTTTTCCTGCAGTTTTCTCACAAATACTCAGACCTCTCCTCACATAGCTCCACTCTCGGACCATATCCCAACAACCAGGGACATTAATTTTTTAATGAAAGAGTGAAAACTAGATTTCAAAGTGAGCAAAATCAAAAATATCCCAGTAATATTCAATAAACAAGACTGCTAGATACTGGGTGAGGGTTAAAAACATCTTGAATGTGAGAGAAACTTACAGAAATACCAAACTCTCCTAAAACAAGAACCTTTTTGTTTCTTCAAGTTGTATTGCCTGAACCACTGCAAGGTTTAGTGTCTGTGTCCCAAGTAGAAAAATAATACTTAGGTGTGAAAATTGAAAGTATTTTTAAAAGAATAAAATGAGATTTATTGTTGCCATTATCTGGGATCTTCCTAGACAGACAGAAGTACAGTGGAACGGAATCTAGAGAGAGAATATGGGAAGAGAATCCAGGACCCTAGTGTGTAGGGAAAAAACTCTTCTGAGCAGCATGTTTTTCTGAATCAGAATGCATGTCTAGGAAGATCAGAATGTTGGAATGAGAAGGAAGATTCCAGGAAGAAAGCAAAATCCAAAGTGCAAGATAATGGAATGAAAAAGGAAAAAATAGATTCCCAAATGAAAGACCATACTTATGGGTCTTAGAGGATGGAAATACTCTACGGCTCATTCCCCCTCCCCCAAAGTTTTGAGAGCTGACCTTTGACAGGCGTAGAGAGACATCTAGGAAAAGCAGTTGCCCAATGAAGGCCGCTATCACGTTTTATCTTTTCTTTTTTTTTTTTTTTAGCATTTTACAGAATTTCACTGTAGATAGTCTTTGGATGTTAGCCAATGATGCCAACTTTGTCGCAAAATAGTTTGTGCTGTCATTGCTGTTACTCCACTCCATTTATTAACATATTATGTGTCTTTTGAAAAGTACTTTATATTTTGTTTTAGATACTCCTTCTTTAACAAAATATCTGACAGGCAAAAGTGCTCTGGGAAGTCCTGTACATCTGTTGCTTTTATTGGTTAATGAATAAGGAAGATGCTTTGGCCTGTGATAGGACAGAATAGAGTTAGGCGCCGAAAACTAAACTGAATGCTGGGAGAAAGCAGGCAGAGTCAGTGAGATGCCATGTAGCTGCCAGAAGAGAAAGATGCGAGCTTCTAGCCCAAACCTTGCTGGTAGGCCACAAACCTCATGGTAAAATATAAAATATTAGAAATGGATTAATTTAAAATATAGAGTGAGCTAGAAATATGCATAAGCTAAAAGGAAAAGTAATGTTGTAATTCATACAGTTTCTGCATGAATATTTCAGGTCAGGGAATGAATGAGCAGCCCCCAGTTAGACAAAATGAAGGATATATTTGGGTTCACAGTTTCAGATGTTTTACTTCAACATTGTGGAGAAGAATGGTTTACTTGGTTGCAGATAGGAAGAAAGAAAGGGAGTAGAAGAGGGGGCCAAGGCAAGATATATCTCTTAAGGATTTTCTCCAGTTATCTGCTTTCTATAGGTAGGTCATAACTTCTTTGTCTTCACCTACCAATCATGCCATCATATTATGATCCCATCCAGTGTTTCAGAACTCCCATGATCTACCTGCCCTTGGAAAATCCTCACAAACACACCAAAAGGAATGATTACCTAGTAGTCTTCTAGGTATTTTTAGGTTATTCAAATTGGCAATCAAAATTGATCATCACAAATTTTCAGTTCAGTTTTAAGAACAGGTTTGTTAAGGGTGGGCATTTTTTATACTTATTTAATAGACAAGAAAGCTATGCCTTACACTCCTTACACAGCTTGGCTAGGCCATTATCCACCACAAAGCTCTAAAATGTATACTTTTACCTTTTATGTCTCTCCAGGGCTTTGTATTCTTTCCATAACTCCCAGGAAAATCATTCCTTCTCCCTACTTTCTATGGTCTTTTGAACATTATTAATAATATACACCTAGCATGATTTCCAGTCCTTTTTTATCACATTATAGAAAGTTACTACCATTTGATTCATGGCATCTTCTGAGATATAAAATTATCTACCATCAGCTTTCATCTTAAAGAGAATAAGTGCTAGGTTTCAAAACCAGGACAAATGGCTGAGATGCCTGTGTAACATATTTAAAAAAAAAAAATCCTAGCCTCCAGGTTCTCCCAACATTCCTCAGTCCTGACCTGTTACAGGGAGAAGTTTGCAAACCCCTCCCTTTTCCCTGAATGTTCCAGGCCAGATGCCATGCTGCCCTTCCCCCAGAGACTCTTCTGTATATAATCTAGACATTTTGGTCACCTGTCCCATTTTTGTACCTTTTGCCTCTTGGCTGCTGTACCTGGTTTCTTCTCTTTCCTCTCCCTTCCCTTTCTTCTCTCTCCTGCATGACCCAGCTCAGCCTGATCCTGTCCACTCTGGACTTTCTCATGTGTCTCTGCCTCTAACTATGCTCTTCCACATACCTACTATAAACTTTCTCCTCCACCTTACCTAGGAGCAGCTGTGTGCTTTTCCTTTCCATTCATTTCTTTATTTATTCAATATTCTGTAGACACTGAGTGACTATGACATGGAAATACAGATTTAGATTATGCCACATCCCATGTTCCTTGAGTTAGAAGTACTAGGATACACCCCTGATTTTTAATTCAGAATGGGGTCTTTGGTATATTCTTTTGGCTTTTAGTTGATGAAATTATCTAATTTTGGTTACTTTAAAGAAGATTTTGTAACTAATTTTAAACATTAGTTATCGTAGTTAAAAGTCTTTTACAGTTTGGTGTGTTTTGTTTATCTAATATATAATATACCAAATTTTATAAACATTCAAATATTTGTTAGTTATAAAAAGCTTTACATGGCTCCAAAGCCACAGAGAAACCCTGCCTCGAAAAAACAAAAACCAAAAACCAAAAAAAAAAAAAAAAGCTATGTGATTTTTTTAGGAATAATCTAAGTAGATATCACTCTCAAAATAGATATTTTTAATGGTTAAGGTCATGTCACCATCAAAAAATAAAGGCTTTGTCCAATAGGAAATCACAAAAAGATCATAGGCTTGAAATGTCCATTTAGCAAAAGTATACAAACATGTCAATACTTAAAAAAATACTGTAGAAAATCAAACATTAATTTTATCTCAGGGTATTGAATTAACCTTTAAAAGTTTTTATAATCTTTGTTATTTTTAACTTATTGATTTTAAGTAACCTTTTAGAACAAACTTTAATATTATTATGTTTGTTTGTATTTTAGAGACAGAGTTTCTTTGTATAACAAACTCTCTTGACTGTCCTGGAACTTGGTATGTAGATCAAACTCACAGAGATCCACATGCCCCTGCCTCCAGAGTGCTGGAATTAAAGGCATGTGCCACCACACTTCACTTTAACATTATTATTTTATTATTATTACAAAATTTAGAAATCAATC
This sequence comes from Alexandromys fortis, assembly GCF_014885135.2. NCBI lineage: Eukaryota > Metazoa > Chordata > Mammalia > Rodentia > Cricetidae > Alexandromys > Alexandromys fortis. Next base: position 13,722,892 of record NW_026067917.1, read on the forward strand.
TTGATGAAGAAAATTTAAATGAAAGCTCAAAAGACTCTGTGCAAATACAAAAAGTATGATATCCTATATATTTAACAGTTATAAATACAAAGTAGTATTATTTTTACTCTTAAACAAATTTAATTCCTTGTTAAAGATTTAATTTATTATGATAGATTCCTTGAAATGATTTTTGGGCAGAAAAAGCATTTACTTTTTATTAGTGTTTTTTAAGGAATCCAAAACAGGATAAGGCATTCAGAGCAGAACAGAGTTGGGCATTTAGTACTTTATTATATGTATATATAATATCTAAAAGACATAATCTGTAATCTCTTTGAGTATCTGTTTAAGCTTCTAAACAGGTTTTGAAAATGTCAACTTTAAAAAATTTAGGGTTTTCTGCTACATGGGCCTAGTTAAAATAAGGATCTTGAAGAACTCATTCGATGTTTTGTTTGTTTGTTTGGTCGTTTTTATTTGAGAGGCAAAGTGGTGGTCCAAATATCTTTAAAATATTAGCACTCAAGCACTCACATGAAATCACAGACATAAACTCTTTTCTTAACTCTTTTTATTCCCTTTGGAATAAAAGTCTGCAACATCTCAAATGAGAACAATTATTTATTAGGAAATAGCATATCCTGCAATAGCAGTAATCCTCTCTTAAAGTTATTTAATAGCCTCAAGCAACAGGGACCGTGTTGTAAAACCATAATTGGCATAAGAATCAAAGAGACAACAACCTACCAAAAATGCACAATTATGTTTATCTTTTTCTTAAAAGCGGATTTATTTTTTTTCTAATTTAAAAACTCAGGTGTTACAAATAAGCATTTAGGACCATCATCCTTTTCTGTTTGTGTTACCTATATGGTCACATTTATTTATACGTTTTGTATTTTAGTATTTTGCTCCTTAAAATGTTGATTTACTATAAGCTTAAATGAATCTGGGCCAAATTAACATTAGTTTACATAAGTATTTACTTCTCAGCTAATTTAGCACTCATTACCTTACGACAAAAAGGAAAAAACCATTAGCACATGTAGATAGCTTATATGAATATATATTCACACTACAGTAGCTAAAGAAAACTCTCCATTAATCTGTGCATCTCCACGAGGTCATGGCCTGCCAGCAAAGTTTCAGTGCATCTGTTTCCAGTGGCAGCTCCATGGCTTTTCTTAACTCTTCTTTCTTTCTCCCAGCATTCAGTTTAGTTTTTCCCACCCATCTCTATTCCCTGTGCAGGCCCAAGACAGTTCTTTATTAATTAACCAACCATATTCACAGCATACAGAGGGAAATTCCACATCAGAAAAAAATAATAAAAAGGAAGGATGTGATTGTTCCTAGATATGGTGGAGGAGAAAGTTTATTGTCAGTCAAAGGGGGAGCTTAGCCAAAGTCCAGAGTAGACAGGACTCTGAGCTGTGTGAGGGGAGAGGAGAGGGGAAGAGGGAGGGAAGATTAATGGAGATGGGTTAAATTAAGATGTAAGAGTCATCCAACAAGAAGCTAGAGCTAATGGGCCAAGCAGTGATTCAATTAATACAGTTTCTGTGTGATTATTTTGGAGCTAAGCAGCCAGGAACCAACAAACGGCCTCTCCTGACAACATTTTTCTCTCAGGAACAACACAAAGATCTTAGTAAACAAATATCTCTTAATTTATATATAGCTCATCCTTCATACACAATTTATATAGACTCACCCTTACTTTTTACATTATGAATATTTTGAAGCTAGACAGTAGTAGCACAAGCTTTTAATCCTAGCAATTGGGAGGCAGAGACAGACAGATTTCTGAGTTAAAGGCTAGTTGGAGCACAAAGAGAATTCCAGTACAGCCAACGTTGCACAGAGAAATCCTACTGTAGGATAATGTTCTTGTACACTGTAAGGATCTGTCACTCATATTGGCTTAATAGAATGCTGTTTGGCCAATAGCCAGGCAGCAAGTATAGGTGGGACAATCAAACTAGGAGAATTCTGGAAAGAGAAAAGGCAGAGAGGCAGTTGCCATGCAAACACAGAAGCAAGATGAGAATGCCTTACTGAGAAAAGGTACCAAACCATGAGGCTAAACATAGATAAGAATTATGGGTTAACTTAAGTTGTAAGAGATAGTTAATAATAGGCCTGAGCTAAGAGTCAAATTGTTTATAATTAATATAAGCCTCTGTGTGTTTCTCTGTGATTAAACAGCTGCAGGACCAGGTTAGACAGAAATTTCCATGCTATGGCACCCAACGTTTGGAAAGAATTTCCATATAAAACCTTAGAAAGCTTAAAAAAAAGGATTCTAGACAGACAAGAACAGAGTACAGCTTCTTGGTAACCGTCTTCACACCTTTAGGCTCTGATTCCTGGTGGCAAGCAGATGTGCAGCTCCTCTATGATAGGTTTCCTGATTCAGCATTAGCAGCAAAAACTTCACAGCTCTTTTAAGAGGCTCTGTCACCAAACACTTAAATGATGTTTATGAGCAGCCAGCATCAGAGTTATTGGTGGTGACATAGAACTAGAAACTTCACAGAGTTGTGGCAATAGATGCACACTGTAAATGTTTGTCATTCTTATTGCTTTAATAAAATGCTGATTGGCTAATATGAAGACAGGAAGTATAGGTAAGGCAACCAGACTAGGAGAATTCTGGGAAGAGAAAAGGCAGAGACCCAGTTGCCACTGAGACACAGAGGAAGCAAGAGGAGAATGCTTTACTGAGAAAAGGTACCAAGCCACATGGCTAAACATAGATAAGAATTATGGGTTAATGTAAGTTGTAAGAGCTAATTAATAATAATCCTGAGCTAAGAGGTCAAACAGTTTATAATTAATGTAAGACTCTATGTGTTTCTTTGGGACTGACTGGTTGTGGGACCCAGCAGGAAAGAAACTCTATGCTACAAAACCCTGTATCAAAAAAAAAAAAAAGAAAAAGAAATATTTTGACAAGTTCATAAACTTTATGTTACCAATTAAGATAAATTTTATATAAGTATATATTTAGAATCTGTTTTGTAAGGAAATCTTCATAAAAATCTATGTATATAACAATAAATTTCTAGTTAATAAAATATAACTCTAAAACATAGTGCTTTATTTAATCAATTAGCATTTTTAAGCTTTATAAATTTTTAAGTATACCCAAGTACATAAGTTAATAGATTTTAAGATGTCTGGAGTATCCAAATTTATGAAGTAGTACACACTTATCAGGCTTTAATATCTTATCAATTACTTAAATTTGAATCTGCACATACATTTTAATTTGATACCAAGTTAGCAAAACTAATTTTAGCACTTAACAAAAATAAATTTAAAAAGAGAGCTGAAGTGACCACAGTTTGTTAAAAATCCTTTTAACACAAACAACATGAAAACAACCAAATAATATAAGGACAGTTTTAGACATATGACACAATTACATAACATCTGGTACACTCAGCTTAGAAAAAAACATAAAACGTTTATCTCTACTTCTTTAGGATGCAATAAAGGATTATTAACCCAAAAGATAGAAAGGTGAAGGTTTTGGGGTCATTTATGTACACTCTCACATCCCTTATGAAGAAGATGCTTTGTTTTCTTTTTCTTTTTCTTTTTTTTTACTATAATTTTTTTTATTGAGAATAAGAAAAAAAAAGTTTCCGCCTCCTCCCAGCCTCCCATTTCCC
>NW_026067917.1:13727933-13736144 GCF_014885135.2 Alexandromys fortis
TTCTCGAATTTTGCATGCAAATGGATGGAAATAGAAAACACTATCCTGAGCGAGGTAACCCAGACCCAAAAAGATGAACATGGGATGTATTCACTCATAATTGGTTTCTAGCCATAAATAAAGGTCACGGAGTGTATAACTGGTGAACCTAAAGAAGCTAAAGAAGAAGGTGAACCCAAGAAAAAACATATAGTTATTCTTTTTCTTTTTCTATTGCATGCTCTTGACCCCCTGAGTTCTCTTATTGCTCTATGACTTGAAGTACTACATTGACTATGTATGAAAAGGGTGGACATTCTGTTCTTGTTCCTGATTTTTAGTGAAAATGCTTTGAGACTTCTTTGATTTAGATTGACTATAAGCTTGATATAAATGTTATAACTTCTTATTGTTGATAACATCTCTATGATGAATTCATACCTTCACATATCATTCACAATATTATTGGAATACACTCACTCTTAGTCTCATGGATGTGTATAGTGCACATGAACTAGACTGGCACAACTCCTCAAATGCAGGAGAAGATGGTCCTGAACTAAAATCTGGATTTAGACATGTTCTCAAATTATCAGTTCTTAATACATGCCAGCTTCCTAAATTTTACCATCTTAAAACTTTTTATTAATTTCCAAACAACACACCTGTAATCTAATCCTGAGTCAGGGCAGAAACTTAAGGAAGACAAAATTCTCTCACCATAAATACCCTATATTAAATCAATGTCCTCTAATAAATCATCATTATATAATAATGATATCAAAATATGTTCCTGTTCTTCAAAGGACCCAATTCTTGCATAACCATATGGAAATTAGAACTGATTATGCTATATAGTGTGATGTTCTTCACATAAGATCCATCAATAGGCTATGTTCTCAAAATTAATCAAATACAATGCTATAAGAAGATATAACAAAGTTAAAAACGGAAGTTTCTACCTAAGATGTATTACATTGAATACACAGAGAAACATTCTTTCCCTAATTTAGAACAGGTTTGTATGTGGCACATGTTACCTGTAGAATATTTGGGTAATTACTAATGTCAGTTGTATTTCTTTTGGAGGCAAGGGAGATAGGTTATTGGCACAATAAAACTTCTAGAGGCATTGAAATGTCAATCTAATCACGAGAACTATTAAGGCTTTTAATTACCTTCTGTGAGTTCCTAAAATTGCTCTGATAGCTGCAGCAATTGGTAGATTTCTGACAGACCAGCTGCAACAAACTTAATTTAAACATTTTTTTCCCTCTGAAGCTTTGAGGAAAAAAATCTGAGATCAACAACTGCTTGAGATTCTATTTTGTTTCAGGCAATGTTTAGATTTTTTGGCATTTGGTCTCCCACAGAATCCTACTTCTTTCTTTTCTTTTAATTTATTAGATTTAAAAAAAAATACCAATCCAAGTTCTTCCCTTCCCCTCCTCCCGTTCCTCCACACACCCTTCCTCTCCACTCTTATCTAATCCTCAGAGAGGATAAGGCACATTGCTTTGTGGAAGGTCCAAGGCCCTCCCTACTATATTTAGACTGAGCAAGGTATACATCCAAAGAGACTAGGATCCAAAAAAGCCAGTACATGTAGTAAGGATAAACCCTGGTGACACTATCGTTGACCCCTCAGTCTGCCCAAGCCATGCAACTGTTAAACCCATTCAGAGGGACTAGTTTGTACCTATGCTTGTTCCTTCTCAGGCTGGCTGGAATTGGTGAGCTCTTATTAGCTCAGGTAAACTGTTTTAGTGGGTGAGCCCATCATGGTCTTGACCTCTTTGCTCATATTCTCATTCTTTCCACTCTTCAACTGTACATTGGGAGCTCAGTACATTGCTCCATTGTGGGTCTCTGCTTCTATTTCCATCAGTTGCTGGGTGAAGGTTCTATGGTGATGTTTAAGATAATCATCAGTCTGATTACAGAGCAAGTCAAAATCTGGCCCCCTCCCCTCTATTGCTTAGGGTCTTAGGCGGGGTCATCCTTACATATTCCTGGGGATTTCTCTAGAGCCTGGTTTCTGGTAACCCTATAATGACTTCCTCAATCAAGATATCTCTTTCCCTGCTCTCATCTCTGTGCTTTCTCCATCTCGACTGTCCCCTTCACTTAAGTTCTCCTTAACCCTCCCCTTCTTCCCTCCTCTTCCTCTTCTACCCTCTCTTCTCCCCCCACCCCTATGCTATTGTCAGGCATCTTGTCTGTTTACAATGTTCAGGTGGATCTATATATGTTTTCTTTGGGTTACCCTTATTACTTAGCTTCTCTAAGATCATAGACTATAGACTCAATATCTTTTGTTTATAGCTAGTATCCGCTTATGAATGAGTACATACCATATTCCACTTTTTGGGTCTGGGTTACCTCACTCAGGATAGTGTTTTCTAATTCCATTCATTTACACGCAAAATTGAAAACTCAAGTCCAAATGGATTGAAGACCTCAATATAAGTCCGACCACACTGAACCTGATAGAAGAGAAAGTGGGAAGTGGTCTTCAATGCATGGGCACAGGAGACCACTTCCTAAATATAACCCCAGTAGCACACACACTGAGAGCAACAGTAAATAAATGGGACCTCCTGAATTAGAGAAGCTTCTATAAAGCAAAGGACACAGTCAATAAGACAAAAAGGCATCCTACTGAATGGGAAAAGATCTTCACCAATCCCTCATCAGACAAAGGACTCTTCTCTAAAATGCATAAACAACTCAAGAAATTAGACATTAAAGTTCTTTACAATCTACTTTAATACATTAAAATGTTCACTTCTTAACTATGTTAAATTGGTTTTATGACACTTGCTAGAATGATTTGAGTCTCTCTTTCCCAGGGCTAGTTGTCAATAAAGATATGCAATTGTAACTTCTTTCAGTGTGGCTCCCTTATAGCCAGCATTTGATGGTGACTCTGCCAATGCCTCTGCACAGAGCACATCATTCCAACAGAAGCACACATTTCTCATGGTCTTCTGTACACATTTTATTTTCCAGATTCCAGTTCTCAAAATGAGATAGCATGTGACAATCAGCTATAGCTGCTTGGTAGGTTCCTTATTTGTATTATTTTTGGCAAGGGCCATGCTGAGCAAGAGGCCCTTTGGAATGATATAGTTATCTCAATGGCAAATCAATAATTAATACTGAAAATGTAAAATCTGTACTTTCTAATATCTTATGTGCTCTTTGTTTCTTATTAGAAAATTATATTTCATGCCCATGTTTGAGTTCCTCAGTCTGCCTTGTATTTATAGCTGAAATATATAAACTGTCTGAACATTCTCTGCCTTTGAATATTATTCAGCTTCCCTTTTTTTTAATCCACAATCCCTAATTGAGTGACGATAGGCTAAGCAGAACAGAGCTCTCTGTCCTGAGGTCCTTGTGATCTTCACCTTCTAAGTACACTTGGCATTGCAGTGAAATGCAGCCTCTTCTGGACCTGGGGTCCGCAGGACCTTGACCCTTGACCCAAAGCCAACCATGGAACTGATGTGGTTTAAGATAAGATGCATAATCCAAGGTGCCTTTTGCATCTGGGCATAGCCTACATATTCTATATACCAGAAACATCTGGGTATAATATCAAGAAAATCCAAGAACACATTCCCAGGCAATGTTGCATAATTTATGATTAAGGTTATTGTAATATCTAACCTTTAGTAAATGCCAGCTGCATAATGACAGCTAATGTGCTGTCTTACAGGCACAGCATGTCGTCAGTGCAGCCAGACCATAAGAATCTCATTAATAAAACTCTTTAAATGGGAAGTGGTTGGGCTCCAACTACAGATGATTAAAAGTGACAAGGCTAATTGAATTCAGAGGTATCTACATGAAGAAGGGGCAGAAAAAATCATTTAAGTATGAATGATATTGGACTGACTTGTTACATGAAAGAAATATTAGCTTCCTGCTGTGTATGGCATGCTGTTTCATGTTTTAAAGAGAAGAATCTGTATGAGGCAGTATGCTATACTTGCCACAAAAAGAAATTCTCCCACTGGATTAGAAAAAGGAATTATAGAAGTTTCAGTGACACTGAAATCAGCACTTAATGACGATTGATCAAAGGAGAATATAGCTGCTCAAAGAGTGGGTTTGAGTCTTATATTTGAAGACTTTATTTTTAATGTAGGACAGGAACAAACTAATTTCTATGGTTTAATATAGTATACTCCCTCTTACAATATGTTGGAATTTGGTTTCTTTAGTGACAGTATTGTTAGAGAAGACCTTTAAGAGATGATCAGGTCATTAAGAGGAGTCAGTATCTGCATCTCTATCTATCTATCTATCTATCTATCTATCTATCTATCTATCTATCTATCTATCTATCATCTCTCTATTCGTCTATTCTTCATCTGTCTGTCTGTCTATCATCTAATTATCTATCTATCTACCAATTTATCCATCATCTGTCTATCTATCTATCTATCTATCTATCTATCTATCATCTCTCTTTCATGAATGAATCCATTACTACATAAGTAAATTGTTATTCAGCAACTGTCTCTGACTCCTACGGGTGTTCACTTGTCTTTCCAATATTCTGTCATGTTATGACATGGAGGAGATTATTGCCAAATATTGTCACTAAATAAATGCCTTTGACCTATAACTCATCCAGCTCCAATATTCTCTTACAGCAACAGAAAGCAAACTAAAAAAGATAGAATTTGAAATTCAATATTATTTCTCCTTTCAGACAGCTTAATTATTTTAACAATCATCTCTAACTCTCATTTAGCTGATACATTTTCATGTTTTCTCATCTGTTAAGTCTGCCATGCTCCCAACATGTTGGGGATTTGTATCATCTCCTCTTCTTTATACCACTCTTTCTTTAAATTTCAGCTAAATGTATTCCTGTTCAGTACTAATTCATACATATTCATATTGATACATATTAGTATGTGTATGACTGTGATTTTAAAATAAATATTTCCTCATCCTCTTACATTTTCTACAATTAGATTACAAGGGTACTGGATGGTGCTAGTTTGTATTCGAAATTGATTAAATTTTTGATTGATTAAATGAACAGACTGTGCTTTCCTCTTTGGTGGTAGCTTACAATTCTTTACACATCTCTCAGTTCTTCTTGGTCCTAAATTTTCTCTGGGTGGCTTTATGTCCTGCACTTCTGACGAAATAGTATTGCTGATCAATTTTCCAAACCATTCTCTAGCAGTGACTCTGGGCTTGCTTTCCTGTTATGTGCTTAAGTAATAATTCTCAATCCTGGTATGTCTGTGATGGTATTTCCAGAAAGAATTAACCCAAGAGGGAAGACTCATCGTGAATGTGAGCAGCACCCACCCGTGGACAAAGGTCCCAGATTGAATATAAAAGGAAAAAAGGAAGAAGACAGCTGAGCACATGCATTTATCTTTGTTTTATGACTACAAATTCAATGTGATAAGTGTTTTTACCAACCCACTATCATGCTTTCTCTATGAAAATAGTTTGAATATTCTGAACCATGTGCCTTTCTTGTCATAAGTTACTTCTTATTGGGTGTTTGGTGATAGAAACCAGAAAAGTAACTACTATATTAAGGCTGTCCAGTTCTCTGACTTCTCATTTTATACTGTCATGAATCATGAGGTGAATGCATGAAGGTTCAACACCACTCTCAAAGTGGTGAACTATGGTTAAGTATGAGTTTTATTTACACTAAAAATCAGAAATCTCAGATCTAAAACATTTTATAGGTAAATTATAGTTAATGGACACCTATCCATTCACCAATGTGGATACATACTCTTCACTGAGACCCAGAAAAACTTCTGGAAAATTGATTACATCATAGACCATAAAGAAAGTCTTAAGAAATACAAAGAATAATTAACTGTAGCTTACTGGATCACAAAGGCACAAAACTAGACTTCAAAAGCAATAAACACTGTATATCCTAAACAAATACTTGAAAACTAAATAAAAATGCCCTTGATGAACAGAATATAACTAAGAAAATTGATGAGAAAATTTAAAAATTATTTTCAATTAAATAAAAGTAACAGGACAACTGAACAGAATCAATAGGCTTTACATCACTAAGACAGTTCTAAAAGGAAAGTTGTAGCTCATCTACCTTTAAAAATAAATCATATTTATTTCTAAAACATAATCTAATAAAGAACTTCATATTCCTAAAATAACAGAAAGCCAAGCACAAAAGCACTAGAAAGCATGTTCTGTGAAGAAAGTCATAGGAATTTTTCTGGGGGTTGTGTCAAAGAGGAATGGGAGAAGCATGAAATGCTGTCTTACTGACATTATGTAGCATGCTCAGTAGCCTGCACACAACCTGTACAAAAACAAGCCAGCCCCAATTCTGGCATAAATGGAGGCTAACCTTTGAGATCACTCCCTTTACTGAGTAGCTCTTGGCAGTTGGGTTAGAGAGAATCATATATCATTAATGGTGTGGCAACCGAAAGGCTTCCCATGTTCCAGTGGACGGTCCCACAATGATGCACATATAAACAGTATTAACCTGACTGTGTGAGTTCTCTAAAGAAGTGTGTATGGAGGTGGGAAGGGGGCATATTTGACAGGTTTGGTGGAATTTAAGTGTTGGGAGCAGAGCACAGAGGTCCTTGTCCTCACAGATCTCCATAGAAACCCAAAAGTTAAGCACATAGGATTGTCTGTCCAATAGGAAAGATGAGGAATCTGTTCTTCCATTCAGAAAGCTGAGACTTGGAAGTTAATTAACAGCCTGGTGTTCTTCGTTATCTGTTGGGCCAGGCCACATCAAGCTCTTGCAACTAAAACTGGAGCTGGTTAGTAATCTCAATGATACTGAAAGCCAGAAGTTCTCTCAAGCTCCCACAATCAGGACCAGAGGTGGCTAACAGCCCAGATGGTCTCTATGCTCTCTGTATGACTGAGAACAGGACAGACTCTTAGGCTCTTAAACTAGTAAAGGTATCCTACCTATAGAACCCATCTTCTTGAAGGAAATGCCATGTACCCTGAGTTAAGTTTCAATATAATGCCTCTTTGTGCATAGGGGATTGTATTACACAAGGAAAGTTTTATTTCAAATTTTACTGGGTTTAAATACAATGAGAATAAATGTCTGTTACCTGATCAAGGCTGACAAAGTCAACCTGTACTGTTCAATCTAGACATTCTTATCTCTCTGGGGTTTGCTTCCATGTTTAAAACCTTCAGGGACCCTCACATTGAAGGACTAAATTAGGGGGGTAGATATGATCATTTTTAAGTGTATATATGAATAAAATTTTCAAATAAATAAAATAAAGAACTTGCTGAGGAGGAAATTAGGAAAATGATTCCATTCATAATAGCTTTTAAAAAATACTCAGAACAACAAAACCTACCCAAGGAGGTAAAAGGCCTATACTATAAATATTTAAAGATGCCAAAAAACGTAAATTGAAGAAAAAAAAAAGGAAAATTCGGCAGAATTAACATTTTGTAAGTGGCTATACTATCAAGAGTGACTTACAGATCCAAAACAAAATCCCAATGATTTTTTTCATAGAACTGGAAAAAAGGAGTCCTAAAATTTATATGGAAACCCACAAAAGACGATGGATGTCTAAAGTACCCTAGTCAGAATAAACAATGCTTGAGGTTTCATAATACCCAATCTCAAATTATAGTATCATTCCAAAATGACAAAAAAATCAGACATGTAGACCAGTTGGGTAGTGTAGAAGATCCAGAAATAAACCCATACAGCTGCAGTCACATACAGCTACATCACAAGAAGTCTAAACACAGACAATGGAGAAAATGCAGTTTTTTTTTCAACAAATGCTTCTGTGAAAAACGTGGAAACAAAAAATAGATTTATATTTCTCATCCTATGTGAAAATAAACTCAAATTGAATAAAAAACTAAGTTATGAATTTTGCTTGTGTTTTTTTCCTTTGTGTCCTTTCAATAAATTCTGACTTCTCATTGTTATAGTACATAAAGTTCTTGCCTTAAAACAAGTTATTATATATCCTCTATAAAAGACAGTAGTATACTTTTGTTGTGTGATAAGGCCTCTCTTGGGTATATTCCCAAGAGTGGTATTGCTGGGTCCATGGGTAGGTTGATCCCAAATTTCCTGAGAAACCTCCACACTGCTTTCCAGAGTGGTTGCACAAGTTTGCATTCCCACCAGCAATGGATGAGTGTACCCCTTTCTCCACAACCTCTCCAGCAAAGGCTATCATTGGTGTTTTT
>NW_026067917.1:13737298-13742120 GCF_014885135.2 Alexandromys fortis
GGCGGTGGGGAAGAGACAGAAATCTTTAATAAATAAATAAATAAATTTAAAAAAAAAAGACAGTAGTATAAAAACTTGGAGTGACTGGGTTAAGGAAGCCTGGGGAATAGGAAAGACACCTAGAACAGGCATAAAGAAAAAAGCAGCGACCCTGCAGCATAGTTTTATATACTGCCCAGTTTTCATGCATTTGGATCGATAGCTCTGCCATTCATTTAGTGTGTCAGCCGATGAACTCCAACATGTTCACAGATTTTAGACAGTTCTAGTTTTAGTCTCCTGTCATGGAGATTAGAGACCAAGTACATCATCAAGCTTTAAAGGTTTTTTCCTATGATTTTTTTTTAAAAAAAATGCTTTTGTCATAAAAAATATAGTTACTTACAAAAATTTCAATAGTTTTTTTTTCCTTATTTATAACACAACATACTTAGGTTTTCTATCATTGCAACCAGATTTTTAAAAATCACTTTAGCTTTTAAAAATGTATCATCAGTGTTCTGTTTTGACATGAAAAGAAGAGTAATTTTGTGAACTCCAAACCTTTACAATGTCAAGAAACAGGAAACTACTAACAACATTTGTCTTCTGTCTGGAAACATTGACATGGTATTACTATAGCAAAATTGGTTTGTGTTCTAAAATATGTTTTACAGACAGTCAGATTTTTATTTCTAGAAGTATTGTCTTCGGGTTTCTATGACTATGAAGAGACACTATGAACACAGCAACTCTTAGTAAGGAAAACATTTAATTGAGGCTGGCTTACAGTTTCCGAGGATTGGTCCACTATTGCCATGGCAGGAAGCATGGCAGCAGGCAGGCAGACATGGTACTAGAGAAGGAGTTGTGAGTTCTACTTCTAGATTGGCAGGCAACAGGAAGAGAGAGTGACGCTGAACCTCAGTTGAGCATCTGAAACCCACGGCCAGAGACATTTCTTCCAACAAGGCCACACCTACTCCACCAAGGCCTTTTCTCCAATAATCCCACTCTCTATGAGTCTATGGGGGACATTTTTATTCAAACCACCACAAACATTAAATGATTTTACATGATTTTCTATACAAGAATATTAGAAAAAGATAGAAATTCTCCAAAGTCGGTATAAAATTTAGGTCAAACCTTGATTCCCAGAATATTCTTCCTTTGTATTTAATTAACATTGAGTGTAGTTTATGTGGCTTATTTTATATTTTACTGGTGCTTAATTGTGAATTTCTTGGAAAAGTCTATAACAAGTATAAACGAAATGTGTATTTATTCTCTTTGCAAAAATTTATCTTAAGCATTAACAATGTATATAACATGTGAATGACAAAACGAGAATTTATATAACAAATTTGTGTAGTAAAGAAGAACTAGGAATAATAGAAATGCTCTTAGAAGTAAAAAATAAACTATGGTCAACTGGTAAACAACTTCTGGACCTATTTCTTGTTTATTTTTTTCCATCAGCCATATACTAGAATCAAACACTTAGAGTCATCTGTCTAATACAGACAAGTGTGCCTTTTGTATATAGAATCTATTTTCATGTTTTTAAAAAGAAAAACAAGACATAAGCAATATGTGACCTTTATTTATTTTTATATTTTAATTGATAGAGAGCAATCCTCAAACTCAGTTGCTTTCAAATTAATGCCAAAGTTTAAATTCACCGCATATTTTTTAAACATATGCAATATTCAATGACTATTTAAGAAAGAAGCACTGAAGACCAAGGTAGAATAAGCAACCTGTTCTTGCAGTTTTCCTGGAAGGGAACCTTAAAGATTTGTAACACTGAAAGAGTTAATAGCCTAAGAAATAAGGCTGGGAAAGCAAACAGCTTTGTGGAAGAAGGCCATGATCAATAGATAAGCAACATTGTCTATTTCATAGGTAAGACAACTAGCAAAGGTTCTGAAACTGAAACCAAAATTCTTGTATCCAGCTAGATTTAAAGTTTATAGGATGATTTAGGCAAGAAGGGGCTCAAGGAGGGCAATAACAGACAGCAAAAGGCAGCTACAAAAGGAAAAATAAGACATGTAAAAGCTCAACAGGATGTTCAGCAGGTTTTGATGGAGAATGAGGTGGAGGATGTATATGATGTTGCTTTTGGCTATTAGCATCTGAGAACTCTCCCACCCATTCATAAAATAGAAATTAGACTTGTGGAATGATTTTTGATTTTTAAATTACAATAAAGTGTTGTTTAATCTAGGGCCTCACACAAGCTAGGCAGGTACTTTTTCACTGAATTACAGTCACAGTGCTTTTTATACATTTAATTATTTTTGAAGCAGGACCTTGCTGAATTGCCCAGTGTAAACTTGAACTCACCCAAGCAGCCCTGACAAGGCATGAACTTTTGATTCCCCTGTCTCAGTCTCCTAAGAAGCTAGAATTATAACCCAATCAGTAGACCCTGCTAAACTTTGCTTCTTACTGTCTTAGTTGCTATGAAGAGATACCATGACTGTGGCAACTCCTATAAAGAACAGCATGTAACAGGGGCTTGTATATAGTTTCACAGGTTTAGTCCACTGTCATCATAGACGGACCTCATGCAGAAGTAGCTGAGAGTTCTACATCCAGATTCGCAGTCAGCTGGAAAAGAAAGCCACTGGGTCTAGTTTGACCTTTTGAAACCTCAAAGTGCACCCCAGAGAAACACTTCCTCCAACAATGCCACACTTCCTAATCATTTCAAATAGTGTCACTCCCTAAGCACTTAAATATATGAGCCTATGGGGGCAATTCTTATCCAAACCACTACAGTTACCTGCATGTAGTTTTTAATATGTTTTTAATTTTGAGTTCTGCCCTAGTTTTCTTTCTGCTTCCATGACCGAAAACATCTTGAGAAGGAAAGGTTACAGTCCATAATCAAATGTCCTCAGGTTTAGGAAACTAGAGATCAAACCTAGCTCCAAGACTAGAAACTTGAAGCAACAATGCTTACTGACTTGTTCCCCATGAATTACTTATTTGCTTACTTTACAAGCCAGGACAACCTGGCTAAGCATGGTACCTCCCACAGTGGGTTTGATTCTCCCATATCAATCAACAAAATGCTCTTGACTGACATTCCTACAGGCCAATACGATCAAAGAGTTCCTCAACTGAGGTTCCCTCCTCCAAGATGAACTCTAGTTTCTGTCAAGTTGAAAAGAAAAAACTAATCAGCACATGTGCTTTTAATAACCTGTGCAATTCTGCAATTTAACAATCTCTATTTTCTTATATTCAATTTTATAAACTTGGTTAGCTTCTATAAGAGCCGAGTTTATGAATCCAAGAAAAAAATCCATTTCTTAAAATAATTATATTAAAACAAACACAAGATTTTTTATTTATGGATATACTAAAGTTAATATTATTAAAATATGAATGTTTCTAAACTCTGGGAGATATATTATGTTTCCTTCCTTCAATATTTACAATGAGAGCAGTATTTTACTCAGACCAGATGTCATCATGTGCTTTAATATGCTTGTCCTCTTTTGTCAGCATCCAATAAAAAGGTAGTTCTCCAAATATCTATTGTCCCTAATATTTTGCAGAGTCTTTTGTACCATTATGGACAAAAATCATTTGGTTTTCTATTTTGCTCATATTTTTCATCACTTGCTTTAGGAAAAATAACAGATTTGTTTTACTCCGGTTTTAGTTTTTGAAAAGATAGTAAAAATAAATTTAGAACTATTAAGCTGTAGATTATATTCTGTTCTAATTGCTGTTGTTTATCTGGAAAAATAGCTCATGATTGACCTATAATGGTTAAGAATATTGACCTTTCAGATGGTTTTATATGCATGTTTTCATATATATTATATAAACTATATGTTTTATATATGTATATAAACATACATATGATTTTGTTTCATTTTTTAAATGATTGACTTCTTTTATAACTCTCTATATTGGTTTCCTTCTCTCCTCCAAGCCTAAGTACATTTACCTAACACTGTGATTCATTTAGAGGTCTTTTCCATCAAAATTTGTCTTTATTGGGTATCTGTAGTAATTGTCTGACCAGGAGAGCTTTTCTTTTTAAATGCTAAATGGGTATGGCTAGGACCAACTCCACAGCACTACCTGTTAGCTATGCCCAGTCCAACATAGCGAAGGCATCTTCAGTGCCTCTGAGAGTCATACACATTGCCCCAGCTCCAGAGTCGCAGTGAGTCTGTATCACCATTAAGCAGTTTGTAACAGGCTGCTCACAGACCCCATTCAAGTGCTTGGCCTCCTCAAAGAGCCAGAGTTTGTGCTGGCAGCACAAGTCAGGAATCCACTGTTTCTTATGCTAAGCCAGTAAGCCTTCTCTTAAAAGAGCTGCCTTGCCTTATTCAGCGATGCAATAGATCCAAGGCAGATTCTTTATTAACCAATGGTATTCACAGCATACAGAGGGAAAATCCCATATCACTGTTGTGCTGGCAACATTGGAAATTACAATACAACAGGAAAATGTCTCTCATAAGATTAAAAGAAAAATCTCAGTGATCATTCTCTTCAAGGCAAGTTGAGTGAAATAAAGAGTTTTCAGGTATACAAATAAAAAGCTATTCTTCTCACCTGTATTCACATTAGAAACATACTAGATTTGTCTTACCACAGTATAGGCAACAGTAAAAAGCATGGATATAATGTCTTGGTCCAGGCAGGCAGGAAGGAAATTCTTACCACAATGGCAGTATATACCCAGTAGTTCAGGGCCTAGACAGCAAGTACCCTGGTTTCAGTTGTGGATAAATCTCTAACGGGGTTCTTTCTTTTTTTCCTTCCTTCCTTCCTTCCTTCCTTCCTTCCTTCCTTCCTTCCTTCCTTC